>NC_053025.1:100512269-100524303 GCF_003073215.2 Triticum urartu | reverse complement strand
ATCAAGGGGGGGCTTGCCTGGTTGCTCTGGCAAGAGAGAGGGTCGTCAACTCCGTAGTCGTACTGGGTAGCAGCGGCGTCGGTCTCGGTGTCTATCGAGAGAAGAGGGGGGAGAAACAATAAATATATAAGCAAGCATAATGCATAGTGATGCATGACATGACAAGTAACGACGTTAGAGGTGCCCTAACGCGGTAGTAGGTGATACCGGTGAAGGGGGATGACATCCGGGAAAGTATCCCCGGTGTTTCGCGTTTTCGGGCAGAGGAGCCGGAGGTGAAATGTTGCAGTTCACTATGCTAGGGACACGTGGCGGACGAACGGGCTGCGTATCCGAATTCGTCTCGTCGTTCTGAGCAACTTTCATGTACAAAGTTTTTCCATCCGAGCTACGGTTTATTTTATATTAATTTTAAAAGATTTAAATTCATTTTAGGATTTATTTATTTAATTTAATCAACATTATCCAGAATAGTGTCTGCTTGACGTCATCATCGTCACATGACGTCAGTAGTTGACTTGGTCAACCTGACAGGTGGGTCCCGATCGTCATACTCTGTTTTAATTAACTAACAGTTAATTAGGTTAATTTAGTGATTAGGTTAATCTAATTATAATTAACTAACTTAATTAATTCCTTAATTAATTAATTAATTAATTATTTTTATTATTATTATTATTATTCATCATTTTTTTTGTTCTGGGCTAGGGCCGCTTTGTCAGTGGGCCAAAGGCCTTATCGGTTCGGTCTAACGGGCGTCGTGTGCAGGGGGGTGCGGGCGCAACCCATAGCCCGATTGGGCGCCTGCACAGGCCAGTGGAGGCGCCAGGCGCGGGTGGCCATGGCCACGGCGAGGCCACGGGCGGAGCGGTGCCGTGGTGAAGCGGCGGCCACCGGAGGAGGGCACCGGGGCCGTGGAGAGGTGCGGCCGGACCGAACGGCGACCGGCCTTGGTCAGTCACCACGGGCAGGGAAGAGGGGAGGCAGGCGTTAGCCGCGGTGACCGGGGGGCGATGACTGGGGCGGTACAGGGGGCCCTAACGGGCGTCGTGTGCAGCGGGGGTGCGGGCGCAACCCATAGCCCGATTGGGTGAGCCTGCACAGAGCGCAGTGGAGGCGCCAGGCGCGGGTGGCCATGGCCACGGCGATGCACGGGCGGACGCGGTGCCGTGGTGAGCGGCGGCCACCGGAGGAGGGCGCCGGTGGCCGTGAGAGGTGCGAGGCCGGACCGAACGGCGACCGGCCTTGGTCAGTCACGTGCAGAGCGGGCAGAGGAAGAGGGGAGGCGCGTAGCCGCGTGACCGGCGTTGGATACGAGGGTCGGCGAGGCTCGGTGGAGCCTTTGGGGAGGAGGACGGGGACGATGGCAGCATAGAGGGGGAGGTCCGGCGCGGAGAGCGCGGGGTTGCGGGCGTTCGGGCGCGACGAGTGGGATGGCGAGGCGTGCACGGGGCGCACGCGCGCGGTGGCCGCGGCGACGAGCGCCGGGCGCGCGCGGTGGCGCGTCGAGCAGGGGAGGCCGGTGCGGGTGGCGACGGGGAGACGTGCAGAGCGGGCGCAAAGAGGAAGAGGAGGCCGTGGCCTCACCGGCGTTGCAGAGACGAGGGTCGGCGAGGCTCGGTGGAGCCTTTGGGGAGGAGGACGGAGACGGGCAACGTAGAGGGGGAGGTCCGGCGCGGAGGGCCGGGGTGGATCCCCTCGATCCCGATCAAGAGGAGGTAGAGGGGGACCGGCGAGGAGGGCGGCGAGGTTGTTCCGACGAGGCTCCTGGCGTGGAATCCGGGCGGCGGCGGCGAACGCCCCCGATCCGATCTGGATCGGGGAGGGGGCAGGGGGGAGTGGAGCGAGTGGGGGAGTGGGGCGAGTGGGGGGGGAGTGGGGATCGGGTGGGTTAGGGTTTGGGGGGGAATGGATAAGGGGAGGGGGGAAGGCCGGTTGGGCCTGCGCCCGAATGGGCCGGCCAACTGGGCCAGTAGGCCGTGGGAGGGGGTTCCCTCTTTCTTCTCTTTTTTTGTTAGTTTCTTTCTTTTATTTATTTTCCTTTTCTGTCTTTATTTATTTTAAAATACTTAGGCAGTTTACAAAATTGTGTTTATTACACCATATTGACCTATGTAAAATATGGCATCTCCCGAACACTTTTGTTTTAAATTTTGAAAAACTTTTATTGTTTGCTTTGATTTTGAAATTTGAATTCGAATGGGATTGAATCATCGCGAGGTTTACAACAGTAAGAGTGGTGACGAGGCATCATTAGCAGAGGTTACTGTAGCTTGATTATCCGGGCGTTACACCCTCTCAGAGAGATGCACCAGAACCTCTTCTTCCTCTCGCCACAAGTTCCTGAGCACTGCTGCTACGTTCTTCCCCATCCCGGCTTGCGGCGTGCACCGCAGGTCGACAGTAGGCCTCCGGAACCGCACTTTGAGTCCTGTACGGGAGAAGGGTGATAAGGTTTTTGGGGAGCGCTCAACGCGACTACTGACTTCTTCGTCACGGACGCCCCGGACTCCGACGACTACTTCCCCGACGACGACTATTTCCCCGACGTCGACAACCTCCTCGACGACATGGCTGGCGAGGACACCGACCCCAAGTCCAGTGCTACTGCTGCTGCTGTCCCGTATGTGCTCCTCTCCTTTCTGTTCGAGGTCTTGCCACAGTTCCTGGTTCTGCTGTTTGTCCTAGATGTGTTAGATTCTACTTCATATATGAAACTTGCCTACTGTCTGCTCTAGATAAGCTTGATTACAGTTCATATATGCCCATGTTATTTACCTTCTCTCTGTCAAATCACATGACTAGTTTTATCCCTGTTATATTAGTCATGCTTTATCTAATATTTCTGTTCATAAAATCATTCTGTAAATTGCTCATATTTCAACAATCCAAAAACCTTATTATAGGCAATTTACCCCGAGTGGTTTTGCTGCTTCCATGAGACCTCCTATGTTTGAGGGTATCCACTATAAGAGGTGGCGTGTGAGAGCAGTCTTATGGTTTCAAACCATGAGTTGCTATGACGCCACTCTCGGCAAACCTGAAGGAGAGCTTGATGCTCAACAGGCACAAGCTTTTCAGAAAATGGATACTCTGTTTAAGGCTGCTCTCTTGAGTGTTCTTGGTGAGAACATAGTTGATGCTTATGCGTCAATTGATAATGGAAAATATATGTGGGATGCACTCGAGGCCAAGTTTGGGGTCTCGGATGCTGGCACTGAGCTGTACATCATGAAGCAATTCTATGATTACAGGATGACTGAAGAGCGCTTCGTGGTTGAGCAAGCTCATGAGATACAGTCATTTGCTAGAGAACTTGAGCACTTCAGTTGTATGCTACCGGACAAGTTTGTTGCCGGAGGTATCATCACTAAGCTTCCTCCTTCATGGAGGAACTTTGCTACCTTGCTGAAGCATAAGAGGCAGGAGTTTTCCGTCCCGGATCTCATTGGCACTCTTGATGTGGAAGAAAAGGCGAGAGCAAAGGACACACGTGCTCGAGGTATTGAGGGAGGATCTAGTGCCAATGTGGTACAGAAGCAGAACTTCCAGCCCCACAAATTCAAGAACAAGGGCAAGTTTGATGGAAAAGCAAAGTTTGATGGGAAGAATAAGGCTGTGCAACACACGAACTTTAAAAAGAAGAATGGCAAGAAGAAAGGTGCTTGTCATGTGTGTGGGGATCCTGATCATTGGGCTCCTAGTTGCCCTAATCGCTATGACAAGCGTCATCCTGGGAAAGGCGGCAAGACCGCTAATGTTGTCATTGGAGACACTGACATGAAGGATGCTGGGTATGGTATATTTCCCACTATTCTTTCAGTATGTCATTCTCCTGACTGGTTGATTGACACGGGTGCTAATGTGCATGTATGCGGTGATATTTCCATGTTTTCGTCTTATCAGACCGCAGGGACTTCAACCGTGCTGATGGGCAACGGTTCAAGTGCTTCTTTTCGTGGTGTTGGCACGGTCGATCTGAAGTTTACTTCGGGGAAGATCGTGCGGCTGAAGAACGTGCATTATGTCCCCTCCGTCAATAAAAATCTTGTTAGCGGATCTCTTCTGTGTAGAGATGGCTACAAGCTTGTCTTTGAGTCGAATAAATTTGTAATATCCAAGTATGGAACCTTTGTTGGTAAAGGCTATGAGTCAGGAGGCCTGTTTCGTTTATCCTTATCAGACGTTTGCAATAAAGTTGTTAATCATATTTGCAACAATAGTGAATCAAATGTGTGGCATTCACGTCTTTGTCATGTTAACTTTGGTTGCATGTCGCGACTAGCGAAGTTGAACTTAATCCCTAGTTTCACCACTGTCAAGGGATCCAAGTGTCAAGTGTGTGTGCAAGCTAAGCAACCTCGTAAGTCTCATGTGACTGTGGAAACGAGAAATCTTGCACCACTAGAACTCATACATTCAGATCTATGTGAAATGAATGGTGTTTTGACAAAAGGTGGAAAGAAATATTTCATGACATGTTAATTGATGACTCCACTAGATACTGCCGTGTGTATCTTCTTGAAATCTAAGGATGAGGCTTTGAACTTTTTCAAGATCTATAAAGCTGAAGTGGAAAACCAACTTGATCGAAAAATCAAGAGGCTTAGGTCCGACCGTGGTGGAGAGTATTTTTCCAATGAATTTGATGCTTTTTGTGCGGAACATGGTATAATCCATGAGAGGACGCCTCCCTATTCACCTCAGTTAAATGGGGTGGCTGAAAGAAAGAACCGTACTCTAACAGATTTGGTTAACACCATGTTAGACACTTCGGGTCTCTCCAATGCATGGTGGGGGGACGCGATATTGACTGCATGTCATGTCCTAAACCGAGTTCCCACAAAGAACAAAGAGATAACTCCATTCGAGGAATGGGAGAAGAAAAGGTTAAAACTCTCTTATCTACGAACCTGGGGTTGTTTGGCGAAAGTCAATGTTCCAATTCCAAAGAAGCGCAAGCTTGGACCAAAGACCTGTGGATTGTGTTTTCCTGGGATATGCTTTTCATAGCATTGGCTATAGATTCTTGGTTGTAAAATCTGAGGTACCTGACATGCATGTCGGTACGATCATGGAGTCGAATGATGCGACTTTCTTTGAAGATATCTTTCCCATGAAGGATATGGCTACCTCATCTAATCAGGAGATGCCTAGTTCATCGAATCAGGAACCAGTTACAATTACCGAACCTGCCATTTTGATGGAACACTTTGAAAGTCCTGTGGAGGAGAACAATGAAGTTCCTACTAGGAGCAAGAGACAGAGGACTGCAAAGTCTTTTGGTGATGATTTTCTTGTGTATCTCATAGATGATACTCCCAGTTCTATTTCAGAGGCCTATGCATCTGAAGATGCTGACTTACTGGAAGGAAGCGGTTCGTAGCGAGATGGATTCCATCTTGGCGAATGAAACTTGGGAGATAACTGATCGTCTTATGTGTGTTGTTAGAATAAATCCGAGGCATACCGTTGACCATCTCAGGACCAATCAATCACACGAGCACGACACCGAGATTTGTTAACGAGGTTCACCATCATGACTACATCCCCGGGGCATGACTACGGGCGCTCCTCCCCATGACACCGCTACAATACCGCACCCGGCCGCCCGGGTGCCGGCACACGCCGCAGGCTCCCCCCGCGTGCCCGTGCTATTATGTTGGCATAGGTTACATCGTGTGTCTACCCCCGATATATATGAGAGGCCTAGGATACAAGTGTCCTATTAGGACACAACTCTACTCTGTCTACACACAGTCCAAAACCAAGTCCAACTATAACCTACCTTGTACAATAATATTCGACACAACTCTAACAAACTCCACCTTGGCGAATATTCTTCACCACCTTGAATTCGTCCATGCATCGAACCTCCATGTACATTGGACTTGAGATACGCCATGTGTTGGGTTTCGTAGTAATTTCAAAAAAATTCCTACGCACACGCAAGATCATGTGATGCATAGCAACGAGAGGGGAGAGTGTTGTCTACGTACCCACGCAGACCGACTGCGGAAGCGTTAACACAATGTAGAGGAAGTAGTCGTACGTCTTCACGGCCAACCGATCAAGCACCGAAACTACGGCACCTCCGAGTTCTAGCACACGTTCAGCTCGATGACGATCCCCGGACTCCGATCCAGCAAAGTGTCGGGGAAGAGTTCCGTCAGCACGACGGCGTGGTGACGATCTTGATGTTCTACCGTCGCAGGGCTTCGCCTAAGCACCGCTACAATATTATCGAGGACACGGCTAAGGAATAGATCACGTGGATCAAATTGTGTGTCTCTAGGGTGCCCCTGCCTCCTTATATAAAGGACTAGAGGGGGGAGGCCGGCCGGCCATGAGGGGCGCGCTAGGAGGAGTCCTACTCCCTCCGGGAGTAGGACTTCTCCCCCAATCCTAGTTGGAATGGGATTCATGAGGTGGAAAAGAGAGAGAGAGAAGGATGAGGGCACCGGCCCCCTCTCTCCTTGTCCTATTCGGACTAGGGGGGAGGGGCGCGCTGCCTCTCGTCTTTTCCACTATGGCCCATTAAGGCCCATATAGCTCCCGGGGGGTTCCGGTAACCTCCCGGTACTCCGGTAAAATCCCGATTTCACCCGGAACACTTTCGATATCCAAACATAGGCTTCCAATATATCAATCTTTATGTCTCGACCATTTCGAGACTCCTCGTCATGTCCGTGATCACATCCGGGACTCCGAACAACCTTCGGTACATCAAAATGCATAAACTCATAATATAACTGTCATCGTAACCTTAAGCGTGCGGACCCTACGGTTCGAGAACAATGTAGACATGACCGAGACATGTCTCCGGTCAATAACCAATAGCGGGACCTGGATGCCCATATTGGCTCCTACATATTCTACGAAGATCTTTATCGGTCAGACCGCATAACAACATACGTTGTTCCCTTTGTCATCGGTATGTTACTTGCCCGAGATTCGATCGTCGGTATCCAATACCTAGTTCAATCTCGTTACCGGTAAGTCTCTTTACTCGTTCCGTAATACATCATCTCGCAACTAACTCATTAGTTGCATTGCTTGCAAGGCTTAAGTGATATGCATTACCGAGAGGGCCCAGGGATACCTCTCCGATGATCGGAGTGACAAATCCTAATCTTGAAATACGTCAACCCAACATGTACCTTTGGAGACACCTGTAGAGCACCTTTATAATCACCCAGTTACGTTGTGACATTTGGTAGCACACAAAGTGTTCCTCCGGCACACGGGAGTTACATAATCTCATAGTCATAGGAACATGTATAAGTCATGAAGAAAGCAATAGCAACATACTAAACGATCGGGTGCTAAGCTAATGGAATGGGTCATGTCAATCAGATCATTCAACTAATGATGTGATCACTTTAATCAAATAACAACTCTTTGTCCATGTTTAGGAAACATAACCATCTTTGATTAACGAGCTAGTCTAGTAGAGGCATACTAGTGACACTCTGTTTGTCTATGTATTCACACATGTATTATGTTTTCGGTTAATACAATTCTAGCATGAATAATAAACTTTTATCATGATATAAGGAAATAAATAATAACTTTATTATTGCCTCTAGGGCATATTTCCTTCAGTCTCCCACTTGCACTAGAGTCAATAATCTAGATTATACTGATGATTCTAACACCCATGGAGCCTTGGTGCTGATCATGTTTTGCTCGTGGAAGAGGCTTAGTCAACGGGTCTGCACATTCAGATCCGTATGTATCTTGCAAATCTCTATGTCTCCCACCTGGACTAGATCCCGGATGGAATTGAAGCGTCTCTTGATGTGCTTGGTTCCTTTTGTGAAATCTGGATTCCTTTGCCAAGGCAATTGCACCAGTATTGTCACAAAAGATTTTCATTGGACCCGATGCACTAGGTATGACACCTAGATCGGATATGAACTCCTTCATCCAGACTCCTTCGTTCGCTGCTTCCGAAGCAGCTATGTACTCCGCTTCACATGTAGATCCCGCTACGACGCTTTGTTTAGAACTGCACCAACTGACAGCTCCACCGTTTAATGTAAACACGTATCCGGTTTGCGATTTAGAATCGTCCGGATCAGTGTCAAAGCTTGCATCAACGTAACCTTTTACGGTGAGCTCTTTGTCACCTCCATATACGAGAAACATATCCTTAGTCCTTTTCAGGTATTTCAGGATGTTCTTGACCGCTGTCCAGTGATCCACTCCTGGATTACTTTGGTACCTCCCTGCTAAACTTATAGCAAGGCACACATCAGGTCTGGTACACAGCATTGCATACATGATAGAGCCTATGGCTGAAGCATAGGGAACATCTTTCATTTTCTCTCTATCTTCTGCAGTGGTCGGGCTTTGAGTCTTACTCAATCTCACACCTTGTAACACAGGCAAGAACCCTTTCTTTGCTTGATCCATTTTGAACTTCTTCAAAATTTTGTCAAGGTATGTTGTTTGTGAAAGTCCAATTAAGCGTTTGATCTATCTCTATAGATCTTAATGCCTAATATGTAAGCAGCTTCACCGAGGTCTTTCATTGAAAAACTTTTATTCAAGTATCCTTTTATGCTATCCAGAAATTCTATATCATTTCCAATTAATAATATGTCATCCACATATAATATCAGAAATGCTACAGAGCTCCCACTCACTTTCTTGTAAATACAGGCTTCTCCAAAAGTCTGTATAAAACCAAATGCTTTGATCACACTATCAAAACGTTTATTCCAACTCCGAGAGGCTTGCACCAGTCCATAAATGGATCGCTGGAGCTTGCACACTTTGTTAGCTCCCTTTGGATCGACAAAACCTTCTGGTTGCATCATATACAACTCTTCTTCCAGAAATCCATTCAGGAATGCAGTTTTGACATCCATCTGCCAAATTTCATAATCATAAAATGCGGCAATTGCTAACATGATTCGGACAGACTTAAGCATCGCTACGGGTGAGAAGGTCTCATCGTAGTCAATCCCTTGAACTTGTCGAAAACCTTTTGCGACAAGTCGAGCTTTGTAGACAGTAACATTACCATCAGCGTCAGTCTTCTTCTTGAAGATCCATTTATTCTCAATTGCTTGCCGATCATCGGGCAAGTCAACCAAAGTCCATACTTTGTTCTCATACATGGATCCCATCTCAGATTTCATGGCTTCAAGCCACTTTGCGGAATCTGGGCTCACCATCGCTTCTTCATAGTTCGTAGGTTCATCATGATCTAGTAGCATGACTTCCAGAACGGGATTACCTACCACTCTGGTGCGGATCTTACTCTGGTTGATCTACGAGGTTCAGTAGTATCTTGTTCTGAAGTTTCATGATCATCATCATTAGCTTCCTCACTAATTGGTGTAGGTGTCACAGAAACTGGTTTCTGTGATGTACTACTTTCCAATAAGGGAGCAGGTACAGTTACCTCATCAAGTTCTACTTTCCTCCCACTCACTTCTTTTGAGAGAAACTCCTTCTCTAGAAAGTTTCTGAATTTAGCAACAAAAGTCTTGCCTTCGGATCTGTGATAGAAGGTGTATCCAATAGTTTCCTTTGGATATCCTATGAAGACACATTTCTCCGATTTGGGTTCGAGCTTATCAGGTTGAAGCTTTTTCACATAAGCATCGCAGCCCCAAACTTTTAGAAACGACAACTTTGGTTTCTTGCCAAACCACAGTTCATAAGGCGTCGTCTCAACGGATTTTGATGGTGCCCTATTTAACGTGAATGCGGTCGTCTCTAGAGCGTATCCCCAAAACGATAGCGGTAAATCAGTAAGAGACATCATAGATCGCACCATATCTAGTAAAGTACGATTACGACGTTCGGACACACCATTACGCTGGTGTTCCGGGTGGCGTGAGTTGCGAAACTATTCCACAATTTTTCAAATGTACACCAAACTCGTAACTCAAATATTCTCCTCCACGATCAGATCGTAGAAACTTTATTTTTCTTGTTACGATGATTTTCAACTTCACTCTGAAATTCTTTGAACTTTTCAAACGTTTCAGACTTGTGTTTCATTAAGTAGATATACCCATATCTGCTTAAATCATCTGTGAAGGTGAGAAAATAACGATATCCGCCACGAGCCTCAATATTTCATCGGACCACATACATCTATGTATGATTTCCAACAAATCTGTTGCTCTCTCCATAGTACCGGAGAACGGTGTTTTTTCATCTTTGCCCATGAGGCACGGTTCGCAAGTACCAAGTGATTCATAATCAAGTGGTTCCAAAAGTCCATCAGTATGGAGTTTCTTCATGCGCTTTATACCGATATGACCTAAACGGCAGTGCCACAAATAAGTTGCACTTTCATTATCAACTCTGCATCTTTTGGCTTCAACATTATGAATATGTGTATTACTACTATCGAGATTCAATAAGAATAGACCACTCTTCAAGGGTGCATGACCATAAAAGATATTACTCATATAAATAGAACAACCATTATTCTCTGATTTAAATGAATAACCGTCTCGCATAAACAAGATCCAGATATAATGTTTCATGCTCAACGCTGGCACCAAATAACAATTATTTAGGTCTAAAACTAATCCCGAAGTAGATGTAGAGGTAGCGTGCCGACCGCGATCACATCGACTTTGGAACCATTTCCCACGCGCATCGTCACCTCGTCCTTAGCCAATCTTTTCTTAATCGTAGTCCCTGTTTCGAGTTGCAAATATTAGCAACAGAACCAGTATCAAATACCCAGGTGCTACTGCGAGCTCTAGTAAGGTACACATCAATAACATGTATATCACATATACCTTTGTTCACCTTGCCATCCTTCTTATCCGCCAAATACTTGGGGCAGTTCCGCTTCCAAGTGACCAGTCTGCTTGCAGTAGAAGCACTCAGTTTCAGGCTTAGGTCCAGACTTGGGTTTCTTCTCTTGAGCAGCAACTTGCTTGCCGTTCTTCTTGAAGTTCCCCTTCTTCTTCCCTTTTCCCTTTTTCTTGAAACTAGTGGTCTTGTTGACCATCAACACTTGATGCTCCTTTTTGATTTCTACCTCCGCAACCTTTAGCATCGCGAAGAGCTCGGGAATAGTCTTGTTCATCCCTTGCATATTATAGTTCATCACGAAGCTCTTGTAGCTTGGTGGCAGTGATTGAAGAATTCTGTCAATGACGCCAATCATCTGGAAGATTAAAACTCCCATTGAATCAAGTGATATTATACCCAGAACATTTTGAGTATATGCTCACTGACAGAACTGTTCTCCTCCATCTTGCAGCTATAGAACTTATTGGAGACTTCATATCTCTCAATCCGGGCATTTGCTTGAAATATCAACTTCAACTCCTGGAACATCTCATATGCTCCATGACGTTCAAACGTCGTTGAAGTCCCGATTCTAAGCCGTAAAGCATGGCACACTGAAATATCGAGTAGTCATCAGCTTTGCTCTGCCAGACGTTCATAACATCTGGTGTTGCTCCAGCAGCAGGCCTGACACCCAGCGGTGTTTCCAGGACGTAATTCTTCTGTGCAGCAATGAGGATAATCCTCAATTTACGGACCCAGTCCGTGTAATTGCTACCATCATCTTTCAACTTTGCTTTCTCAAGGAACGCATTAAAATTCAACGGAACAACAGCACGAGCCATCTATCTACAATCAACATAAACAAGCAAGATACTATCAGGGACTAAGTTCATGATAAATTTAAGTTCAATTAATCATATTACTGAAGAACTCCCACTTAGATAGACATCCCTCTAATCCTCTAAGTGATAACGTGATCCAATCAACTAAACCATGTCCGATCATCACGTGAGATGGAGTAGTTTCATCGGTGAACATCATTATGTTGATCATATCTACTATATGATTCACGCTCGACCTTTCGGTCTCCGTGTTCCGAGGCCATATCTGTATATGCTTGGCTCGTCAAGTATAACCTGAGTATTCCGCGTGTGCAACTGTTTTGCACCCGTTGTATTTGAACGTAGAGCCTATCACACCCGATCATCACGTGGTGTCTCAGCACGAAGAACTTTCGCAACGGTGCATACTCAGGGAG
>NC_053025.1:100499015-100511269 GCF_003073215.2 Triticum urartu | reverse complement strand
AATTTCTGGAAAGCATATAGGGTTATTTGGAAAGTGTTTTTTCAATGGAAAGCCTGGATTAAGCTACTTGAACATTGAGCATCAAGATCTATAAGGATAGATCAAAACGCTTAATGGTACTTTCAAATGAGCACATACCTTGACATGATCTTGAAGGTGTTCAAGATGGATCAGTCAAAGAAGTAGTTCTTGCCTGAGTTGTAAGGTATGAATTTAAGACTTAAAGCTCGACCACGATAGAATAGAGAGAAAGGACGAAGGTCATCCCTATGCTTAAGACAGCTCTACAGTATGCTATGCTGTGTACCGCACCTGAAGTGTGCCTTGCCATGAGTCAGTCAAGGGGTACAAGAGTGATCCAAGATGGATCACAGGACAGCGGTCAAAGTTATCCTTAGTAACTAGTTGGACTAAGGAATTTCTCGATTATGGAGGTGGTAAAAGAGTTCGTCGTAAAGGGTTACGCCGATGCAAACTTTGACACTAATCCAGATTATTCTGAGTAGTAAACTGATTCGTATAGTAGAACAAGTTATTTGGAATAGCTCCAAATAGAGCGTGGTAGCTGCATCTAGGAGATGACATAGAGATTTGTAAAGCACACACGGATCTGAAAGGTTCAGGACCGTTGACTATAACTCTCTCACAAGCATAACATGATCAAACCCAGAACCATCGAGTGTTAATCACATGGTAAATGTGAACTAGATTATTGACTCTAGTAAACTCTTTGGGTGTTAGTCACATGGGAGTGTTAATCACATAATGTGACTGATTATTGACTCTTGTAAACTCTTTGGGTGTTAGTCACATGGGATGTGACCTTGAGTGTTAATCACATATCGATGTGAACTAGATTATTGACTCTAGTGCAAGTGGGAGACTGTTGAAAATATGCCCTAGAGGCAATAATAAATTATTTAGTAACACTAATATTTCTTGAATAATTATTTAGTAACACTAATACTTTTTGAATAACTAGTTTGACCATAGTTTGACCAGATTTAACGAAAATACAAAAAAACTGAAATTTGAGCATAACTTTTTTTCCTTTTAGAATTTGAGGATTCTAAAGCGGGACTAAAGGGCATCACAACCTTTAGTCCCGGTTCGTGTCTCAAACCGGGACTAAAGGTCTAATCTTTAGTCACGGTTTGAGTCACAAACCGAGACTAAAGGGCATCGCACCCTTTAGTCTCGGTTCGTGTCTCAAACCGGGACTAAAGGGCTCACGTGAACCGGAACTAATGCCTTAGCCGCACGAATCGGAACCAATGCTTACATTAGTCCCGGTTCGTGACTGAACCGGGACTAATGTGAATATTGCCCTGTGACCAAAGCCCTATTTTCTACTAGTGCGCTCTTCCTTGTGGCGCGCGCGGCAGGAGAAGAGGAGTTGTGCCTGTCCATGTGTCGCGTGTGGCGAGCCCGGCCGTGATGGTAAAACTTGGCGTGATGCAATCAATGCAGGCAGGAAACGACCGGGAGGAAATTTATGGAGCGGGAGGGGAAACCAAAAGGGATGTGGACGTAGGTCTGACCCCGGGAGGGATGAAAAACCCAAACAGAGAGGATATGGCCGCCGATTCATGCATGGCATGGTGATAATCTACTCTGGTCACCCGTCGATGTCTGCCTGCGATCACTCATCATATTCAAGCATCAACTCGTGCCCCGGCCCTTCCGTTTCCGTCAGTGACAGCACGCAGCGACAACGGGTTCAATTCAAACAAGAACACGGCGCCGCGGCCCTCCCGTTTCCGTCAGAGAGGATATGTTCAATTTAAGTAATTAAACATATTTTTAAAGCATGAAAATATTTAAAATTCATTTTTTCCGTAAATTCACTAATATATTTTAAATTTCATGAAAATTAATTGCATCCGCGATCATTTTCTGAAATTCATGAATATTTTTTAAATTGATGAGTATTTTATAGATTGACATACATTTTAAATAAATTAGAACATGTTATTTTTAGTATATTTCTACATTTAGAGGGAAAACATGAGCAAATTGAAAGAGAACAAGAGAAGACCGTGCGCCCCTAGAGACACACGAGAGCGGTGGCTGCTATTTCTCGCGTGCTGTGATATGAATGATATGTTCTTCTCACGCGGCCAGCATGGGCGGAGCGCCGACTCTCCGGTGCATATTTGTTTTCATTTTTTACTTTACTTATACTTCTTTGCTGCAAAACTATTTTCCTTAAAATTGAAAAAATTTCATCAGGCATATAAAAATATATTTATACATTGTAAAAAAATGTTCAGGTAATTGCAAAAGTGTTTTATACAATCCAAAGAAATTTACGTGATTTTTAAAAATGTTGACATGTTTCAAAAATATATTCCTGACATTTCAAAATAATTTATACAATGTAGATAAATATTTGTGTGATTTAAAAATGTCGCATATCATTAAAAATGTATTTTAAATTTTGAAATTAGCATTTCAAAAATATGTTTGTCAAGTTTGCATCCTCGATCCATTTAAAAGGAAAGGACAGAGGAAGAAACAGAAGAATCAAGTCTTGTAGTCATCTCCACCCACCGACTATGGAAACCAGCTTGAGCATGATTCTTTATAAGGTGCTCCACTCTAAATGATCATATGCGTTGTTCCCCTAATAAAATGCAAACAGTCAAAAGCAGTGATAGTATTATCCATAATTAACCTTCCTGGTACAAACCCCAACTGTTTTTCCACAATGATATGTAGAAGAACAATTTCCAGCCTGTTTGCTATAACTTTTTTTTTTGCTATAACTTTGAAAGTTCTCTTAAAGACAACTGTGCCTTTTGCAACAACTCATCCATGCCAAGAGTGGGTTCGTTGTCTACATATTTGAAAAAAAAAACCGTAGAAAGATCTCCCAGATCCTCTGGGTTTTCAGCCATAAAACCATCCACGTGGTTTCAAACATAAGATAGTATTTTTCTTTCTTCCCTGCTTGCTCGCTGATGGAAAAATCTTGTACTTTTATCTTGTTTTGCAAGCTTATCACTACAAGACCCGATGAAGCTCAAAATAGCAAGACACTAAATTATGTGCGTAGACGGCCCGATCTTTCACGACGCCTATTGATTAGCTGTTCTCCCCCTGAGTTCTTCTGCGCAACCTTCAAATATAAACTTTCCCTCGTAAGAAAACATGAAAAGAAAAAATTGCCTCCTCAGATAAAAATGTATACGGTGATGTGATGATCAACCCCCCTGTCGCTAGTAAATTTCATTAACGAAAAATCATAAATAATATACATGCTATGGTCGCCGCGATTGGGGCATTTTCTGTATATTTTGATTACTCTACAAAAACTACACTCCAACTCAAAAACCTAAACTAAACTGATCTACACATATACATGGAGAAAGCCTTAACTTTATATGACGCATCCTCACCTCGGCGTCAAACCTCTCACGTCACGTGATGACAAAAAAAATCCTAACTATTAGTACGAAACTAAGAAAAGGACTCACGTACCAGCTGGTAGATATAGACAAAAATAGGAGTCCTAATAAATTGTCACCAGATTGTGCCTATCACCACGACTTGGAGGGGTACGAAAATGAGAATGGTTAGGGTTCATCTAGATGCCCTAGCTCTTCCCACCTCACTGCTTCTCGGGTGAAAACCCAAACTACGTTGAGCAGCGATGGCGCTAAAGGCGTCGTGTCCTTCCTGAAGGCGTCGTTGTGGGAACTGATGGTGGCACCGTTTGGGTTCATTCGCAGGTGCAGATGGCGTGCCCCTCTTCCTCCAAGGGTCATTTGTTCCGGGGAAAACCCTAGATCTGAGTTTCCCGGATCGAATGATGACAGAGACTATGGTGTCGTTTTTCCTCCTAAGGCTTTGTTTTGGAGCAGAGGTTCAGTGGAGGGGCCAACAGGTGGAGCGGGGTTGCATCTACCGCATTGAAGACGGCGGGTCTTCGCGGCATGGAGCAGTGGAGTCTCGGTGTTGGACGCAGTTCAATGGACACGCACAGGCTGGTGACGTTGTGTGGCATCGTGGTGACGTCGAAGGCAGATGGGCATGTCAAGGTCTATGCAATGATCCCTCCTGAAGATAGGACGACGATGATGGCGACAACAGATCCTAGAGCGTACGCATGCAGTGCGCGTTGTGGGACGCCTAGACTGATTGGTGCTCTCAGCTTGCCAGGCGGGCGGCTTCTTGATGCCACTAGATTAGATGGTGTCTGTTGATGCTGTCATGGCATATCTTTATACTTGTAGGTGTATCAATTTTGTTCGCCTCAAAGCTGGTTTTGGGCTGCTCTTTGTATTTATTTTGACAGACCCTGTTGAATAACTTAATAAAGATGAGGGCACTACTGCGTCGTTCTAGACTATACAACGAGGCTTTTATTTACAAGAAGACCAGGCATTTTATTATGGCACTACTAGGTAGTCGGCCACGAAAATTTGTACAACGTGTCGCGTTTTATTATGATAATATGTGTCTTATTTATATCATAATCATAAATATCATAGTACAAGTTACGTAGAAATCGACCAAACAAAACTGAAAATCAGCACAACATTAGGCTTTGCACAAAGGAACAAAAACCAAAAAAATAAATCCTATCAAGAACAAGAATCCCCTGAGCTTTTATATGTAAGCGCAGAGCAGTTTTAGAAAGATCTGGAACCTGTCGTCCATTTTTTCTTTTGTTTTTTCTATATTACTGTACCCACATTTTCTGTTTTCTTTTTTTTCTATTCCTTTTTATTTTTTTATAATTCTCTCTGGTTTTTCACCTCTCCCTTTTTACAATACTATTTATAATTCGTGAAGATTTTCAGTTTTTTGAATATTTTCGAAATTCATGAATATGATTTTCTGAATTCACAAACTTCTTTAATATACAAACATGTTTCAATTTTTGAACGGTTTTTCCAATACATGAACATTTTTTCAATTTTGTGAACAGCTTCAACATATTTTTAATCATGAATATTTCTAAAAAAGTGATGAACTTTAATGGAAAGGGCCACAGGCTTTATCTCTCCAGCAAAATTAAATATTTAAATAACTAAAAAAATCAATTTATGAACATATTTTGAATTCATTAATATATTTAAAATTCATTTTTTTGTGAATTAACGAATTTATTTTAAATTTCATGAAAATTTAATGAATCCACGATCATTTTTTAAAATACGTAAATAATTTTAAAATTCACAAAATATTGAATTTATGAATAATTTACAGATTCACATGCATGTTTAATAGTTAATAAATTAAAACATGTTATTTTTAGAATATTTCCAAATTTAGAGGAAAAAACATGAACAAATCGAACGAGAAAAAGAAACAGCGTGTCTCCCGCGATAACAGCGTGTTTTACATTGTGGGAGACACACGAATAGGCCTGGCCCATTAACATTTAAGGCTCGCTGTTAGGAGTTGCAGACGAGCGAGAGAGCAGAGCGGCTGCTTCAGGTGCCCTCTAACTGGCCCGGCCCAGCGTGGGAGGAGCGCCGACTCTCCAGTGCCCTCTCACTTATATTTATTTGGTGGAAAACTGTTTTCCTGAAATTTGAAAAAAAAGCTCATCATGCATTGAGAAATATATTTTTACACTGCAAAATAGTATTCAGGTGATTATAAAATTGTTTTATACAATTAACAAAAATATACGTGACTTTTAAAAAAATTGACATGTTTCAAAAATATATTCATGACATTTAAAAAGAATTTATACAATGTCAAAAGATTGTTTAATTAAAAAATATCTCGTACCGTTAAAAATGTATTTTACAATTTTAAAACTTCAAATTTCGAAAATATGTTTGTCAAGTTTGCACCCTTGATCCATTGAAAAGGACAGAGAAAGAAACGGAAAAAATAAGTCTTGTTGTCATCTCCACCCACTGACTATGGAACCTAGCTTGAGTATGATTATTTGTAAGCAGCTCCACTCTTAATTATCATTAGCATTGTTCCCTTAATGAAATGTAAACAGTCAAAAGCAGTGATAGTATTATCCATTTTAACCTTCCTGGTACAAATGCCGACTGTTCTTCTGCAATCATTTATGGAAGCATAATTTGCAGCCTGTTTGCCATATTTATTAAAGCTCTCTTAAAGAGAATTGTGCCTTTTGCAACACCTCATCCATACCATGAGTGGGTTCGGACATCTACATATTTGAAGAAAAAAAATACCATAGCTTGACCTCCCAAATCCTCTGGTTTTTCAGCCATAGAACCATCCTCGCGGTTTCATACATGAGATAGTATTTATCTTCCTTCTCCTAGTTGCTCGCTCATGGAAAAATCATGTACTTTTATCTCATTTTGCAAGCTTATCAATGCAAGACCCAATGAAGCCTAAAATAGCACGACACCAAATTATTATGCGCGTAGACGGCCCGATCTTTCACGACGCCTCTTGATCAACTGTTCTCCCCCTACATTCTTCTGCGCAACCTCCAAATATAATCTTTACTAATGTATGAAAACACAAAGAAAATAATAACCTCCTCGGATAAAAATGTAGGCGATGATGTGGTGATCAACCCTCTGACGCTAGTAAATTTCATTAATCAAAAATCACAAATAATTTACATGATATGGTCGCCCCGATTGGGGCGTTTTCTGTATGTTTGATCATGACCTTCTTCTTTTTCTGTATTGAGTTGGCGATGATGTCATTTATGGCATCAATGTTGCGCAGAAGTCGTTTGACGAAATGGTGCTAACCGCCGCGCATGCTCGGGACGTGTGCGTGCTAGGCGCTGAGTTCCAGGGATGTCGTCGAGGAGCCTTGCAACGGTGTGGGTGTGGAACACGACGATGGTGTAGTCCATGGTACGCATGCATCTTTTTTTTTCCTTCGACCCAGTCGAGTCATGCAACCTTAGAGCAACTTCAACGCGGCGATCCATTTCGTCCGCACGCGTCCATTTGGATCAGCGACCGAAATAGATGCGTGCCCGCTTTTCGTCCGCCTGCCGACCTATTTCGGTTCATGTTTTAGCCGGATTTGCGTCCGCGCGGACACGAGACGGACGCGCGCGCGCCAGCCTACTCCCCTGGCTCGCTGGTCGGTGGCTGCCTCCACGATTTTCCTTCATTTTCCCCAAAACTCTCATGCCCGCGCGTGCTCCAGCACCTCGCCATGGACGCCGACCTCGATGCTCTCGTCGGCATCACATCCGCCCCTCCGGCAAAGGCAAGCCTCGCGCCCGCCGCAAGACCGCCGCCGCGCCCAAGCCAAAGAAGAAGCTGACGGCCGAGGAGCGGGTAAGGGAGTCGGCGAAGAGAAAAGGCTGGAGGCATGCGGCGGACGCGAGGGAGGAAGCCAACGCGGCAGCCGCCATCGATGCCGCCGCGCGGCAGGAGGCCACCAACGCCCGCGTCGCGGCGGTAACGAGGGGGGCGTTGATGTACCTATGGTTAAACACTGGCCAGCACGGCCTCGTCAACGCTGTCGTGGCCGCGGCCAGCACCGGCTCATCTGCGTTTCCTCGGATGATGCTGTCCGACTCGTCCCGCGCATCGGCGATGCAGCCGATGCCCGGCTTCCACGTCTACCCGAAGGCATCCCGACTCTCCGGGGAGTGCTCGCCCGAGGTGAGGGTGGTGGCGCCTTCCACGCCCGCGTCCGCGCCCATCAACCTCAACGCCACACCGGTGGCTGGTGGCTCGTCATTCGGAGGGGCGAGGAAACGCATGCGGCAGATGCCAGCAGACGTGCTGCCGGGCGCACGCTGATGGGGAACGTAGCAGAAATTCAAAATTTTCCTACGTATCACCAAGATCTATCTATGGAGAAACCAGCAACGAGTGGAAGAAGAGGATCTACATACCCTTGTAGATCGCGCGCGGAAGCGTTCAAGAGAACGGGGTTGATGGAGTCGTACTCGTCGTGATCCAAATCACCGATGATCCTAGCGCCGAACGGACGGCACCTCCGCGTTCAACACACGTACGGAGCAGCGACGTCTCCTCCTTCTTGATCCAGCAAGGGGGGAGGAGAGGTTGATGGAGATCCAGCAGCACGACGGCGTGGTGGAAGTAGCGGGATTCCAACAGGGCTTCGCCAAGCACTGCGGGAGGAGGGAGATGTGTCATGGGAGGGAGAGGGAGGCGCCAGGGCTTAATGGGGCTGCCCTCCCTTTCCCCCACTATATATAGGGCCAAGGGAGAGGGGGGGCGCAGCCTTGGCCCTTCCTCCAAGGAAGGGTGCGGCTAGGGAGGAGTCCCTCCTCCCCAAGGCACCTAGGAGGTGCCTTCCCCCTTTAGGACTCTTCCTTTCCTTATCTCTTGGCGCATGGGCCTTTTGGGGCTGGTGCCCTTGGCCCATATAGGCCAAGGCGCACACCCCTACAGCCCATGTGGCCCTCAGGGCAGGTGGCCCCACCCGGTGGACCCCCGGGACCCTTCCGGTGGTCCCGGTACAATACCGGTGACCCTGAAACTTGTCCTGATGGTCGAAATAGCACTTCCTATATATAATTCTTTACCTCCGGACTATTCCGGAACTTCTCGTGACGTCCGGGATCTCATCCGGGACTCGAACAACATTCGGTTACCGCATACTAATATCTCTATAACCCTAGCGTCACGAACTTAAGTGTGTAGACCCTACGGTTTGGGAGACAGTAGACATGACCGAGACGACTCTCTGGCAATAACCAACAGCGGATCTGGATACCCATGTTGGCTCCCACATGTTCCACGATGATTCATCGGATGAACCACGATTGTCAAGGACTTAATCAATCCCGTATTACAATTCCCTTTGTCTATCGGTACGATACTTGCCCGAGATTTCGATCGTCGATCCCGATACCTTGTCAATCTCGTTACCGGCAAGTCTCTTTACTCGTTCCGTAACACATCATCCCGTGATCAACTCCTTGATCACTTGGTGCACATTATGATGATGTCCTACCGAGTGGGCCAGAGATACCTCTCCGTTCACACGGAGTGACAAATCCCCAGTCTCGATTCGTGCCAACCCAACAGACACTTTCGGAGATACCTGTAGTGTACCTTTATAGCCACCCAGTTACGTTGTGACGTTTGGCACACCCAAAGTATTCCTACGGTATCCGGGAGTTGCACAATCTCATGGTCTAAGGAAATGATACTTGACATTAGAAAAGCTTTAGCACACGAACTACACGATCTTGTGCTATGCTTAGGATTGGGTCTTGTCCATCACATCATTCTCCTAATGATGTGATCCCATTATCAATGACATCCAATGTCCATGGTCAGGAAACCGTAACCATCTATTGATCAACGAGCTAGTCAACTAGAGGCTTACTAGGGACATGGTGTTGTCTATGTATCCACACATGTATCTGAGTTTCCTATCAATACAATTCTAGCATGGATAATAAACGATTATCATGAACAAGGAAATATAATAATAATCAATTTATTATTGCCTCTAGGGCATATTTCCAACAGTCTCCCACTTGCACTAGAGTCAATAATCCAGTTCACATCGCTATGTGACTAACACTCAAGGTCACATCCCCATGTGACTAACACCCAAAGAGTTTACTAGAGTCAATAATCTAGTTCACATTACCATGTGATTAACACTCGATGAGTTCTGGGTTTGATCATGTTATGCTTGTGAGAGATGTTATAGTCAACGGATCTGAACCTTTTGGATCCGTGTGTGCTTTACAAATCTCTATGTCATCTCCTAGATGCAGCTACCACGTTCTATTTGGAGCTATTCCAAATAACTGTTCTACTATACGAATCCAGTTTACTACTCAGAATAATTTGGATTAGTGTCAAAGTTTGCATCGGCGTAACCCTTTACGACGAACTCTTTTACCACCTCCATAATCGAGAAAATTCCTTAGTCCACTAGTTACTAAGGATAACTTTGACCGCTGTCCTGTGATCCATTCTTGGATCACTCTTGTACCCCTTGACTGACTCATGGCAAGGCACACTTCAGGTGCGGTACACAGCATAGCATACTGTAGAGCCTATGTCTTAAGCATAGGGGACGACCTTCGTCCTTTCTCTCTATTCTGCCGTGGTCGAGCTTTAAGTCTTAACTTCATACCTTACTACTCAAGCAAGAACTCCTTCATTGACTGATCCATCTTGAACACCTTCAAGATCACGTCAAGGTATGTGCTCATTTGAAAGTACCATTAAGTGTTTTGATCTATCCTTATAGATCTTGATGCTCAATGTTCAAGTAGCTTAATCTAGGCTTTCCATTGAAAAACACTTTCCAAATAACCCTATATGCTTTCCAGAAATTCTACATCATTTCCGATCAACAATATGTTAACAACATATACTCATCGGAAATTCTATAGTGCTCCCACTCACTTCTTTGGAAATACAAGTTTCTCATAAACTTTGTATACACCCAAAATCTTTGATCATCTCATCAAAGCATACATTCCAACTCCGAGATGCTTACTCCAGTCCTTAGAAGGATTGCTGGAGCTTTGCACACTTGTTAGCATCTTTCAGGATTGACAAAACCTTCCGGTTGTATCACATACAACCTTTCCTCAAAAATCGTCGAGGAAACAATGTTTTGACATCCTATCTGCAAGATTTCATAAATAATGCAGTAATTGATAATATAATTTCAACAGACTCTTAGCATCGCTACGAGTGAGAAAGTCTCATCGTAGTCAACTCCTTGAACTTGTCGGAAAACATCTTAACGACAAGTCGAGCTTTCTTAATGGTGATACTTACCATCATTGTCCGTCTTCCTTTTAAAATCCATATGTACCTAACAGCCTTACGACCATCAAGTAGTTCTTCCAAAGTCTACACTTTGTTTTCATATATGGATCCTCTCTCGGATTATATGGCCTCGAGACATTTATCGAAATCTGGGACCACCATCGCTTCTCCATAGCTCGTAGGTTCATTGTTGTCTAGCAACATGACTTCCAAGACAGGATTACGTACCACTCTGAAGTAGTACGCATCCTTGCCATCCCACGAGGTTTGGTAGTGACTTGATCTGAAGTTTCATGATCACCATCATAAGCTTCCACTTCCATTGGTGTAGACGCCACAGGAACAACTCCCTGTGCCCTGCCACACGCTAGTTGAAGAGACGGTTCAATAACCTCATCAAGTCTCCACCATCCTCCCACTCAATTCTTTCGAGAGAAACTTTTCCTCGAGGAAGGACCCAATTCTAGAAACAATCCCTTATTGCTTTCGGATCGAGACATGAGGTATACCCAACTGTTTTGGGTGTCCCATGAAGATGCATTTATCCGCTTTGGGTTCGAGCTTATCAGCCTGAAACTTTTCCACATAAGCGTCGCAGTCCCAAACTTTTAAGAAATGACAGCTTAGGTTTCTCTAAACCATAGTTCATATGGTGTCATCTTATCGGAATTACGTGGTGCCCTATTTAAATTGAATGTGGCTGTCTCTGATGCCTAACCCATAAACTATTGTGGTAATTCGATAAGAGACATCATGGTATGCATCATATCCAATAGGGTGCAGTTATGATGTTCGGACACACCATCACACTATGGTGTTCCAGGCTGTATCAGTTGTGAAACAATTTCCACAATGTCTTAATTCGGTGCCAAACTCGTAATTCAGATATTCATCTCTATGATCATATCATAGATATTTTATCCTCCTGTCACGACGATCTTTCAACTTCACCCTGAAATTACTTGAACCTTTCAATAATTCAGACTCGTGATTCATCAAGTAAATATACTCAGTATCTACTCAAATCATCTGTGAAGTAAGAACATAACGATATCCACTACACGCCTCAACACTCATTGGACTGCACACATCAAAAATGTATTACTTCCAACAAGTTGCTTTCTAGTTTCATTTTACAGAAAACGAGACTTTTGGTCATCTTGCCCATGTGGTATGATTTGCATGTCTCAAGTGATTCAAAATCAAGTGAGTCCAAACGGTCCATTTGCCTGGAGTTTCTTCATGCATATACACCAATAGACATGGTTCGCATGTCTCAAACTTTTCAAAACGAGTGAGCCCAAAGATCCATCAACATGGAGCTTCTTCATGCGTTTTGTACCGATATGACTTACGTGGTAGTGCCACAAGTAGGTGGTACTATCATTACTTACTTATATCTTTTGGCATGAACATGTGTATCACTACGGTCGAGATTCAATAAACCATTCATTTTAGGCGTAAGACCATTGAAGGTATTATTCAAATAAACAGAGTAACCATTATTCTCCTTAAACGAATAACCGTATTGTGATAGTCATAATCCAATCATGTTAT
>NC_053025.1:100473237-100498015 GCF_003073215.2 Triticum urartu | reverse complement strand
ATTATATTAAGATTCACATAAAAAATTAGTTTTTTCTTTTTCTCTTTTGCATATTATGTCATTTGACTGAGACTTGATTATATCTCAATCGACTGACTAAAACTAGTTACACCTTATCATGAATGAATAGAAGTAAGCAAAACAGAACCGAGGGGAAGAGCTTAATAATTACTCCCTTCGTTACAAATTACTCATCGCAGAAATGAATGTATTTAAAACTAAAATACATCTAGATATATCCATATCTGTGACAAATAATTTGAAATGAAGGAAGTACATACAGATTCTGTGAAGCTTGGATTTGAGCTTGGTGTCGTGCTCTGCGTTGGTGACCCGGAAGTAGTAGTCGGCGTACTCTTGCTGCAGCACGCAGTTGGCCGGGTTGGCCGTGCCGATGGCGAGCACGGACGCAGGGCCGTCTGCGCGCTGCGCCTGCCGGATGACGGCGGCCGCCGGACTTGCCGTGAGGTTCCCGAGCAGTACCATCTTGGTCTCGGTCGAGACGAGACGCTTCAGCGAGATTCAGGTCTCTCTGTTGGCTGCTCAGAGATGGCCGAGTTCATCTTCATTGTACAGGTGAATCCTTGCTGTTCATAAGTTGTCTAGAAATTTCTTGAGCGCCAATCGATTTTGCTCCCACGCCAAGCTCTAAGGTTGTCTAGAAATCTCTTCCGGAGTTTTGGATTTTTTGCGGGGATGTTCGAAACATGTTATTGTACTTGCTTCTGAGTGGAAGCGAGCAACACTGAACCGAGCGCAAGAGCTTAACAATAACATACAAATTCTGTGGAGCTTGGATTTGAGCTTGGTGTCGTGCTCTGCGTTGGTGACCCGGAAGTAGTAGTCGGCGTACTCTTGCTGCAGCACGCAGTTGGCCGGGTTGGCCGTGCCGATGGCGAGCACGGACGCAGGGCCGTCTGCGCGCTGCGCCTGCCGGATGACGGCGGCCGCCGGACTTGCCGTGAGGTTCCCGAGCAGTACCATCTTGGTCTCGGTCGAGACGAGACGCTTCAGCGAGATTCAGGTCTCTCTGTTGGCTGCTCAGAGATGGCCGAGTTCATCTTCATTGTACAGGTGAATCCTTGCTGTTCATAAGTTGTCTAGAAATTTCTTGAGCGCCAATCGATTTTGCTCCCACGCCAAGCTCTAAGGTTGTCTAGAAATCTCTTCCGGAGTTTTGGATTTTTTGCGGGGATGTTCGAAACATGTTATTGTACTTGCTTCTGAGTGGAAGCGAGCAACACTGAACCGAGCGCAAGAGCTTAACAATAACATACAAATTCTGTGGAGCTTGGATTTGAGCTTGGTGTCGTGCTCTGCGTTGGTGACCCGGAAGTAGTAGTCGGCGTACTCTTGCTGCAGCACGCAGTTGGCCGGGTTGGCCGTGCCGATGGCGAGCACGGACGCAGGGCCGTCTGCGCGCTGCGCCTGCCGGATGACGGCGGCCGCCGGACTTGCCGTGAGGTTCCCGAGCAGTACCATCTTGGTCTCGGTCGAGACGAGACGCTTCAGCGAGATTCAGGTCTCTCTGTTGGCTGCTCAGAGATGGCCGAGTTCATCTTCATTGTACAGGTGAATCCTTGCTGTTCATAAGTTGTCTAGAAATTTCTTGAGCGCCAATCGATTTTGCTCCCACGCCAAGCTCTAAGGTTGTCTAGAAATCTCTTCCGGAGTTTTGGATTTTTTGCGGGGATGTTCGAAACATGTTATTGTACTTGCTTCTGAGTGGAAGCGAGCAACACTGAACCGAGCGCAAGAGCTTAACAATAACATACAAATTCTGTGGAGCTTGGATTTGAGCTTGGTGTCGTGCTCTGCGTTGGTGACCCGGAAGTAGTAGTCGGCGTACTCTTGCTGCAGCACGCAGTTGGCCGGGTTGGCCGTGCCGATGGCGAGCACGGACGCAGGGCCGTCTGCGCGCTGCGCCTGCCGGATGACGGCGGCCGCCGGACTTGCCGTGAGGTTCCCGAGCAGCACCATCTTGGTCTCGGCTGGGAGAACTGCTCTGCTGTCCAGCTTGTACAGTGAAGACGGAAAGAGTACGGGTATTAAGTACAGAGACAAGATGGTCACGTTTTTTTTTTTTTAGCAAAGATGGTCACGTTTTGGACCCGAGAATTGGCAGCGAAACCGACGAGCACGAGCCTGTCACGTGAATTCCATGTACGTAGTATGCTGTTTAGTTGGAAGTTGGCCAGCATTGTTCAGCTTCCAATTCGTTGTGGTATTAAACTTGGTTTGGAGGAGGGATTACGTACACACAACCCCCGCACTTGAGCTACTCCTGGTGCACTCACGTTTTTTAGCATCCCTAAATAGGTAATTAGAAGTGTGGAAAAAAATACTCAATGCTTATGTATCTCATGTTACAAAAATTGAAAACTTTTCGACCGGCTGATCTCTCTCTCCTACAAACCGTCTCCTCCGTTTGACACATGCCTCCCATGGGGCCCGCCAACAGCCCACCGCATCCACTCCCAGCCTTATCCTCTCAGACCCCAACCGCTCGTTGTTTCCTTTCTCTCGAATCCAGCCATGACGTCTTCTTCCCCTCTCTCTCTCTCTCTCTCTCTCTCTCTCTCTCTCTCTCTCTCTCCCCTCTCGCCATCCGCTCGAGAGGAGACGATTCCATGGCGACGCCGGACACCCCCTGTTGCGAACCGACAGAAACAACAACAACCATCGCCTGCTACTCCCCCACTGCAGCAGCTGTTGTTGCTGCAAATGAAGGGCTCAACACCGGTAATCCGCGTTGCTGCGTGGTGAAGTCCATGTACGCACACCGTCGTGGTGATGTACCCCGTGGATGCAAAACACAAATTGCTGCGAGGAGGGCAGCGTACGCAACTCGCCGGCGGTGCTACACAATTTGTCGTTGTTGCTGCTCAAATCGCCGCCCGCCGCGGCCGCCGTCACAACAACTTCTGTGGCGCTGCGTGGCTACAATGGAGCGCTCGTCGGACGCACCCTACCGGCGCTGCATTGGACCGCTCACCGGCGCTCCCTCCCGGCGCTGCAATGGAGCACTCACCCGCGCTTCCTCCTAGAGTTGCAACGAAGAGCTCACATGCGCTTCAATGGAGCGCTCATCGGCGCTCCAGACGCTGCAATGGAGCAGTGACTAGCGGTCTCGGTCTGCGATGTAGCTCTCGGCGGTACAATGAAGGCTCGCTGGTGTTGCTTAGCAGCATCTAGCGGAGGATGCAGCCAGCAGCACCGGCGGCGCTGGTGCTGCAATCAGGGGGAAGCGGGTGGCTAGCTGATGATACGAACAGAGACCAATGCTTGGGAGGGGGTGTGCGCTGCAAGAGAGCTATTCAGGATCCACGAGAGGGCAAAGTGACGGCTGCGATTGTGCATATCAAAGGGTTGTGGAGGCGGCTTATGTTTACCACAAATCAATCCTGTGGTGACTGACGACCACACTGTGCATGTTATTGTTACTTTTCCCTTTTTTTGTTCCTTTTATTTTTATTTTTATTCATTTTCCTGTTAATTTTCCCCATTTCAAACCCATGAAAATTTTCGGTTTTGTTGCAACTTTTTTCTTCAAATTCGTGAACTTTTTTCCAAATCCCTGGTAAGATACCATGAACAATGAATTATTTTTTTTCAAATCCGGAAACTTCTTTCAAATCTTTGCTTTTTAAAAAAAATTATATAATTTGTTTTCAAAATCTATAAGCTTTTTTTAAAGTACCTGAACTTTGTTAATAAATTGATGAACCTTTTTCAAAATCAATAATTGTTTTTTCAAATTCAGCAAACTTTTTCCAAATTGGATAAACATTTATAAATACATTTGATTTTTATCAAATTTATGAAATTATTTAGAATTTGATGAATATTTTATCAAAATATTTTTTTTACTAATTTGTGAACATTCTTTCAAAATTAGATTACCTTTTTCCAAAATTAAAGATCTTTTTTTAAAATTCATGAACTATTTTAAGTTTGTGATTTTTTTTAAAAAATCATGAACATATTTGAATTCATGATTTTTATATATTTTTATTACTTTTTAAGAGTCAACAGTTGACCCGTTAACTAGTCAACCATCGATCGGTCAAATGTGAGCAAGCAAACTTTTTTTTTTGAGAAAACTAGGCGACATGTGAGCAAGGGAACTAGGCGTCATGGGACGAGCAAACAGTGCTACTAGGCCGGCCCAGATAAGCGCCGACTTGGAGGTCTGAGCAGAATGCCCAGTTGGGCAAATCTTTAATGGCGCCTTAAGCACCCGTTCCTTGCTTTCTCGCAAAGGGCGCAGACCCTTTCCTCCGCGCTGGCCAGCCCATCTTCCCTTTTTTCTCTTTTTTTAACACCAAAAAACTGCGAGACATTTGAGTTTAGAACACAAAAATCGATGAAGTTTTCCAAAAAATATCGATGACCTTTTAAAAAAATTGAACAATTTTTTTCCAAAATCAATGACTTTTTAATAATCTGTTAATTTTTTCAAAATCAATGAACATTTTTTGAAAATCAATGATTTTTTCAAAATCAATGAAAGTATTACAAAAACATTGTTTTTTGGGGATAAGAGAACCTTGAAAAATATCATGACATGCTGTGTTATTCTTCATAATATGATTCTTGAAGATGAGAGAAGAATGAACTTGGAATCTTCTACGACAATGTGGGTAGCCGTGTCAAACCAGCTAGAGACCCTAACCACATTAGAGCTTTTCTTCAGACATACAAGGAGATTGAAAAGGCAAACACACACTTCCAATTTCAGGAGGATCTTATTGAGCACCATTGGCAAAGAGCTGGACAGTGACTCATTTTTGTATTCATTTGTATTTGCATTCATCATAAGTTTTGTATTGCATTATTTAACTTTGCTTCGGTAATTTGAATAATTATTTGTAATGTGGATGATTGTTGTATTATGTTGGATTTGAATAATTATTTAGTTTGCTTCCGTTTGTTGTATTATGTTGCATTTGATATTTGCGGCCGATGAGATGCGGGATGTAGCGATGCAAGAGCAGACACCGCAAAGCCGACCCGTATAAAAGCATATTCCACGAATATACTTTTATACGGGTCCGTTTGAGGATTTGTATCTGCGGCCGTCCTTGCTGGCCCGCAAAGATCATTTTTCACGAACTGCAAACGCGTTTTGCGGGCCGGCGGGATGTCGGGTGTGCCAGAGTTTCTCTAAAGAAGTTGGTTTGGAGGAGTGAGTACGTACACACAACCCCCGCACTTGATCTACTCCCGGTGCACTCACGCTTTTTAGCATCCCTAAAAAAGTAATTAGAAGTGTGGAAAAATACTCAATGCTAATGTATCTCATGTTACAAAAATGGAAAACTTTTCGACCGGCTGATCTCTCTCTCCTACAAACCGCCTCGTGCGTTTGACACATGCCTCCTGAGGGGCCCGCCCACAGCCCACCGCGTCCACTCCCAGCCTTATCCTCTTAGACCACAACCGTTCGTTGTTTCCTTTCTCTCGCGGTGTCTTCTTCCTCTCATCTCTCTTCCCTATCGCCCTCCGCTCAAGAGGAGACGATTCCATGGCGAAGCCATCCACCCCCAGCGGTGTTGCGAACCACAGAAACAATGGCGACCATTGCTTGCTACTCTCCCACTTCAGCAGTTGTTGTTGCTCCAAATGAAGGGCTCAACACCGGTCATCCGCGTTGCTGCGTGGTGAAGTCCATGTACGCACACCGTCGTGGTGATGTACCCTGTGGATACAGAACATAATTTGCTGCAAGCGGGGCAGCGTATGCAACTCGCCGCCGGTGCTGCACAATTTGTCGTCGCTGCTGCTCAAGTCACCGCCCGCCGCGGCCGCCGTCACAACAACTTTTGCTGCGTTGCGTGGCTACAATGGAGCGTTCATTAGACGCACCCTACCGGCGCTGCAATGGTGATGAGGACATTAATACCATTGTTACACCCACAACCCTGCTGCTATACATACTGAACCAAGTACTAGAGCTCGCGCACGCCAATGGAATTATCAGGTACTTTCGTTTCTTGGTAACGATTCTAATGTTCATGAGAATATGATGCTGCCTAAATTGGATACATTTGTTTTGCTTACAAATGAAGGGCCTAGCTTGGACAAAAATATGAACCTTGGAGCAAGTTCAAGCATGGAGATGATGGCATGCGCAAGGGGATCAAGAACGGAGTTACAAGTGATGATTTCAGGACTTTGAAGCCACCATAAGGAGTGCATGAAGCCTTGGACGAAATATACAAGATGCCACTTCATAAATTTCGTCCAGAGGCTATTTTAGGTGCTGCGTCACCTTATTATTAGGCCAGGCCCATGTATTTTTCGAAATACTTAAGTATAGGCTATTTTTAGAGTCCATATGTGTGGGGAAACAAGAGTTAGGGTTGTTTCCGAACCCTCCTCCAAGGGCCACGAAATCCCCCATCTTCCTCCATATATACAACCCTTAGGGCGTCGTTTAGACTTTGGGTTTTGTTTAGATTAAAAGTTCGCCATAGCTGCAACTTCGCGTACTTCGTTTGTGTCCAGCGACCAGACCAAGACGTCACAGAACCCCACCTTGATCAATAAAGCTTTCATCTTATATTCGCAATATCCAGATTGCAATCTTAGTTTCTTGCTTATTCTTCGTTTGCTCGCAGGAAACAAGCCCTCATGGTCAGGTTGATCATGCTCCAGCGTGGTCAATAACCCCCCGGAGTTGGTTTAGCGATTGCTAAGGCGTGGCGTCCTCGCACGTTCGTAGTCGGATCATCAAAGTCTACTTCCTCTAAAACGATAGCCACCATCTCATTGAAAGACGGGACACCTTTGCCTCTATCAAGTGGTATCAGATTTCCAGGTTGCTCGGTGAGATTTTACAGTTTTTTGTAGTTTAGATCGAGTCTGTTCTTCATACCTATAGTCCACGAAAAAGCCAAAAAAATTAGGGTTAGTTCATCCTGTCCGAACCAATCTGAGCCTTTGCATAATCTTTTCTGTATTTGCTTTGTTGAATTTGCGGTTGCATCGTCGTGTCAAGTTACTGGTCTTAGCGTCTAGTCCTTTAGAGTTTCGAGTTCTGTTCACAGGTTGTCACGTCGCCGCTACCATATATCACCACCGCATCATCATCATCACTGCTGCCATATACCACCACCGCACCAACTTCATCGCCGCTGCCATATACCACCACCACATAATCACACCAGTTCGAGTCCACCTGCAACATATATCTGCCACCAGTCTGAGTTACACCAGATTCATCTCCGCCACCAGTCCAAAATTCCACCAGATTCATCTCCATCACCAGTCCTAGTCCGAGTCTAGTAATTGTTGCTTTGTTTTCGATTTCCAGATTACACGATACTCCGAGTCGTGACAAAGTAGGACTCCCCAACTTCCGAGCCATCCGCAGAAGAAAAATAATTCCAAACTAAAAAAACTAAGTCTGGAAAATTCTGGCTAGGCAGTTCTTAGGACATATGTAGACTTTTTCGAAAAAAAATTGTTGCGGAGCAAAAAAAGGAAAAAAGTGCAAAAAAGGAAAAAAAAATCAGAGAGTGCTCCTCCCTTGTTTACGTGTCGCACGGTGATTTTGTTCATGTTCTAGGCTCGCGTCTCTAGTACGGTCTAGCCTAGGACCAGCACAGTACCGTCGTTGAGCGTTTATTCAACTTTGCATCTCTGAATTGATTATTGCTGACATTTTTGCTACCATATCATAAGCCTTCCCAGCTCCACATACATCTACATCGTGCGTTTGACACCTCCTAGCAATGGCTCTATCCAATCTTTGAGAGTTTTGACTACGACGGTTGCCGATCACCACCCGCTGTTGGGTAAGAATTGGTAAGAATTTGAGATTCGCTTGCCGAATTTGTCCTACACCACCACCACCACTTCCTAGTAGTTTGTAGGATCATATTCTTGTGTGTTTCTATTGCTGCTAACCATGGTAGGATCACAAGCCGATGAGACAGATTGGGAGAACATGACGAACGAAGAGCTACATGATAAATTTCAGCAAATGATGAGTGGACAGGTGCAAGATGTGCTAAACAGAGTTGAAGAGGCCATGGAGAAGATAGATGGCATGGAGAAGACGTTCGAAACAAATCTCGATAACAAGTTTAATGAATTGCTCGCGCGTCTTCCACCACCACCACCAGCTACACCTAACGCACCTCTACAACAACAACAACAACAACAACAACAACAACATCGCCTTCCAAATCAAGTGGGACGGGCACTGCGCATTCCCCTTGAGCCTGGTCAAAATTCTGGTGCCGCTGTTGATGCTTCTGTAGCTCCTGCTGCTACTGCAGAGGTGGAGGACCATTACGAGGATGAGGTTGATCAAAATCAGAACTACGTGCAACCACCAGCACCACCACCACCAGGTCGTCCTCAAGCATATCATCGCAATGGTAGGGCTACACAACCACCTCAGGTACGTGATCATGACCATCTCCCTAAACTGAAATTGAACATTCCACCGTTTGAGGGTAGATATGTTCCTGATATATATCTTACTTGGGAGTTAGAAACTGAATAACGATTTACATGTTTACAATATCCTGAGGAGAGACGTGTTCCTGCTGCTGTTTGTGGTTTCACTAGCTTTGCATGTGTTTGGTGGTCTGAACATTGTAGATCATATCCTATTCCAGCTACTTGGGCTGCTTTGAAAACTGCTATGCGTACTCGTTGGGTTTCACCATATTATCAACGTGAATTACTTCAAAAATTGCAGCGTTTAAGACAAGGAATTTTTTTTGTAGAAGAATATTATCAAGAATTACATACTGGCATGATTAGATGTGGTATTGTTGAGGAGAATGAAGCTATGATTGCACGTTTTATGGGTGGATTAAATAGAGAGATTCAGACCATTATAGAGTATAAGAAGTATACTAATATCACTCGTTTATTCCATCTTGCTTGTAAAGCTGAACGTGAAGTGCAGGATCGACAGGCATTGGCGCGAACTAACTTTTCTGCAGGTCGATCTTCATCATGGACACCACGTGCATCCTCTATTTCCACTGCACAAGCACCTCCATCAGGTGCCACTGCTATCTCTTGAGCACTGCGTTAGATTTCCCCGAAGAGGAGAGGATGATGCAGCAAAGTAGCGTAAGTATTTCCCTCAGTTTTTTAGAACCAAGGTATCAATCCAGTAGGAGGCTACACGTGAGTCCCTCGTACCTACACAAAAACAATAGCTCAACGCAACCAACGCGCTTAGGGGTTGTTAATCCCTTCACGGTCACTTACGAAAGTGAGATCTGATAGAGATGATAAATAATATTTTTGGTATTTTTGGTATAGAGATGCAAAGTAAAAAGTAAAAGGCAAAGTAAAAGCAAAGCAATAATAAAGTGATGGAGATTGATATGATGAGAAAGAGACCCGGGGGCCATAGGTTTCACTAGTGGCTTATCTCAAGAGCATAAGTATTCTATGGTGGATGAACAAATTACTATTGAGCAATTGACAGAATTGAGCATAGTTATGAGAATATCTAGGTATGATCATGTATATAGGCATCACGTCTGAGACAAGTAGACCGACTCCTGCCTGCATCTACTACTATTACTCCACTCATCGACCACTATCCAGCATGCATCTAGAGTATTAAGTTAAAAACAGAGTAACGCCTTAAGCAAGATGACATGATGTAGAGGGATAGTTTCATGCAATATGATAAAAAAACCCATCTTGTTATCCTCGATGGCAATGATACAATACGTGCCTTGCTGCCCATTCTGTCACTGGGAAAGGACACCGCAAGATCGAACCCAAAGCTAAGCACTTCTCCCATGGCAAGAACAACCAATCTAGTAGGCCAAACCAAACTGATAATTCAAAGAGACTTGCAAAGATAACCAATCATACATAAAAGAATTCAGAGAAGATTCAAATATTATTCATAGATAGACTGGATCATAAACCCACAATTCATCGGTCTCAACAAACACACCGCAAAAAGAAGATTACATCGAATAGATCTCCACAAGAGAGGGGGAGAACATTGTATTGAGATCCAAAAAGAGAGAAGAAGCCATCTAGCTACTAACTATGGACCCGTAGGTCTGAAATAAACTACTCACACTTCATCGGAGGGGCTTGGATGATGATGTAGAAGCCCTCTGTGATCGATGCCCCCTCCGGCGGAGCTCCGGAACAGGCCCCAAGATGGGATCTCGTGGATACATAAAGTTGCGGCGGTGGAATTAGGTTTTTGGCTCCGTCCCCGATCGTTTCGGGGTACGTGGATATATATGGGAGGAAGAAGTACGTCGATGGAGCTTCGAGGGGCCCACAAGGCAGGGGGCGCGCCCTGGGGGGGGGGGGCGCCCTCCACCCTCGTGGTCGCCTCGTGGCTTTCTTGACGAAGGGTCCAAGTCTCTTGGATCTTATCTGATGAGAAAATCACGTTTCCGAAGGTTTCATTCCGTTTGGACTCTGTTTGATATTCTGTTTCTCCGAAACACCGAAATAGGCAAAAAACAACAATTCTGGGCTGGGCCTCCGGTTAATAGGTTAGTCCCAAAAATAATATATAAGTGGAAAATAAAGCCCAATATAGTCCAAAACAGTAGATAATATAGCATGGAGCAATCAAAAATTATAGATACGTTGGAGACGTATCAAGCATCCCCAAGCTTAATTCCTGCTCGTCCTCGAGTAGGTAAATGATAAAAACAGAATTTTTGATGCGGAGTGCTACTTGGCATAATTTTAATGTAATTCTTCTTAATTGTGGTATGAATATTTAGATCTGAAAGATTCAAGACAAAAGTTCATATTGACATAAAAATGATAATACTTCAAGCATACTAACTAAGCAATTATGTCTTCTCAAAATAACATGGCCAAAGAAAGTTCATCCCTACAAAATCATATAGTTTAGTCATGTTTCATTTTCATCACACAAGAATGCTCTCATCATGCACAACCCCGATGACAAGCCAAGCAATTGTTTCATACTTTAGTAATCTCAAACCTATAAAAACTTTCACGCAATATATGAGCGCGAGCCATGGACATAGCACTATAGGTGGAATAGAATATAATGAGGGGGTTATGTGGAGAATACAAAAAGGGAGAAAGTCTCACATCAACGAGGCTAATCAATGGGCTATGGAGATGCCCACCGATTGATGTTAATGCAAGGAGTAGGGATTGCCATGCAACGGATGCACTAGAGCTATAAATGTATGAAAGCTCAACAAAAGAAACTAGTGGGTGTGCATCCAACTTGCTTGCTCACGAATACCTAGGGCACTTGAGGAGGCCCATTGTTAGAATATACAAGCCAAGTTCTATAATGAAAAATTCCCACTAGTATATGAAAGTGATAACATGAGAGACTCTCTACTATGAAGATCATGGTGCTACTTTGAAGCACAAGTATGGTAAAAGGATAGTAACATTGTCCCTTCTCTCTTTTTCTCTCATTTTTTGGGCCTTTTCTTTTTTTATGGCCTTTCTCTTTTTTTGGGCCTTCTCTTTTTTATGGCCTTTCTCTCTTTTTTGGGCCTTCTCTTTTTTATGGCCTTTCTCTCTTTTTTTATATTCCTCACTTGGAACAATGCTCTAATAATGATGATCATCACACTTCTATTTATTTACAACTCAATGATTACAACTCGATACTAGAACAAAGATGACTCTATATGAATGCCTCCGGCGGTGTACCGGGATATGCAATGAACCAAGAGTGACATGTGTGAAAGAATTATGAACGGTGGCTTTGCCACAGATACTATGTCAACTACATGATCATGCTAAGCAATATGACAATGATGAATGTGTCATGATGAACGGAATGATGGAAAGTTGCATGGCAATATATCTCGGAATGGCTATGGAAATGCCATAATAGGTAGGTATGGTGGCTGTTTTGAGGAAGATATAAGGAGGTTTATGTGTGAAAGAGCGGATCATATCACGGGGTTTGGATGCACCGGCGAAGTTTGCGCCAACTCTCAATGTGAGAAAGGGCAATGCACGATACCGAAGAGGCTAGCAAGGATGGAAGGGTGAGAGTGCGTATAATCCATGGACTCAACATTAGTCATAAAGAACTCACATACTTATTGCAAAAATCTACAAGTCATCAAAAACCTCGGCACTACGCGCATGCTCCTAGGGGGATAGATTGGTAGGAAAAGACCATCGCTCGTCCCCGACCGCCACTCATAAGGAAGACAATCAAATAACACCTCATGTTTCAAATTTGTTGCATAACGTTTACCATACGTGCATGCTACGGGACTTGCAAACCTCAACACAAGTATTTCTCAATTTCACAACTACTCAACTAGCATGACTTTGATATTATTATCTCCATATCTCAAAACAATCATCAATCATCAAACTTTTCTTAGTATTCAACACACTCATACAATTTTTTTATTATTAATCTTGCATACCAAGCATATTAGGATTTTAAGCAACTTACCATGCTATTTAGACTCTCAAAATAATCTAAGTGAAGCATGAGAGATCAATAGTTTCTATAAAACAAATCCACCACCGTGCTCTAAAAGATATAAGTGAAGCACTAGAGCAAAACTATAAAGCTCAAAAGATATAAGTGAAGCACATAGAGTATTCTATCAAATTCCAAATCATATATGGCTCTCTGAAAAGGTGTGTACAGCAAGGATGATTGTGGTAGACTAACAAGCAAAGACTCAAATCATAAAAGACGCTCTAAGCAAAACACATATCATGTGGTGAATAAAAATATAGCTCCAAGTAAAGTTACCGATAGAAGTAGACGAAAGAGGGGATGCCTTCCGGGGCATCCCCAAGCTTTGGCTCTTAGGTGTCCTTAGATTATCTTGGGGGTGCCATGGGCACCCCCAAGCTTAGGCTCTTGCGAACTTCACAACACAAAACTTAAAGTAGAAAACTCGTGAGCTCCGTTAGCAAAAGAAAACAAAAGACCACTTCAAGGTACTGTAATGAACTCATTCTTTATTTATACTAGATGATGCCCCGCACGTTGTTGCGGGAATATTTTGCAATATTTCAATGAGGTTTTTGATTACACGAAACATCAATATTTGAAATAATAGTTTTTGAAAGTATATAAGAATTTGATGTAAATAGCATAATAGAATGGAATTTTACATGCACGCATGGGTGCATGGTGAAGTGGATTTTTAATATGTACAGTTGCATGTTGAGGTGGGCCTTTTTTATGCATGTTGAATGATGAGGTGTCATGCTTGCATGTTGAGAGAAATATGTTAGTGGGGGCTAGCTATTTAGATATAGAATATTGGTGTTAAACCTACTGTATTCCAACTTCTCTATGGATTGTAAACTATTTTACTAGCCATAGATTCATCAAAAGAAGCAAACAACACACGGAAAACAGAATCTGTCAAAAACAGAACAGTCTGTAGTAATCTGTAGCTAGCGCAAGATCTGGAACCCCAAAAATTCTAAAATAAATTTCTGGACGTGAGGAATTTATCTATGAATCATATTAAAAAATAATTAACTAAATACTACTTTCCAAATAAAAATGACAGCAGTTCTCATGAGCGCTAAAGTTTCTGTTTTTTACAGCAAGTTCAACAAGACTTTCCCCAAGTCTTCCCAATGGTTCTACTTGGCACAAACACTAATTAAACACAAATAACACAACCAAAACAGAGGCTAGATAATTTATTTATTACTAAACAGTAGCAAAAAGCAAGGAATAAAAATAAAATTGGGTTGCCTCCCAACAAGCGCTATCGTTTAACGCCCCTAGCTAGGCATAACAAGCAAGAATAGATCTAGGTATTGCCATCTTTGGTAGGCAATCCATAAGTGGCTCTCATGATAGATTCATATGGTAATTCTATTTTCTTTCTAGGGAAGTGTTCCATGCCCTTTTTTAATGGAAATTGAAATCTAATATTCCCTTCCTTCATATCAATAACTGCACCAACCGTTCTAAGGAAAGGTCTACCGAGAATAATAGGGCAAGAAGGATTGCAATCTATATCAAGAACGATAAAATCTACGGTCACATAATCCCTATTTGCAACAATAAGAACATAATTAATTCTTCCCATAGGTTTCTTAATAGTGGAATCCTCAAGATGCAAGTTTAGAGAGCAATCATCAAAATCACGGAAATCTAGCAAATCACACAAAGTTTTGGGAATAGTAGAGACAGGAGCACCCAAATCACACAAAGCATAAAACTCATAATTTTTAATTTTAATTTTAATAGTAGGTTCCCACTCATCATAAAGTTTTCTAGGGATAGAAACTTTCAACTCAAGTTTTTCTTCATAAGATTGCATCAAGGCATCAACGATATGTTCGGTAAAGGCTTTATTTTGACTATAAGCATGAGGAGATCTTACCAAGGATTGCAACAAGGAAATACAATCAATTAAAGAGCAATTTTCATAATTAAATTCCTTGAAATCCAATATAGTGGGTTTCGCATCATCTAGGGTTTTATTTCTTTTAATCCCACTTCTATCAATTTCATCATCAAGATCTAAATACTCCGAATTTTTAGAACACCTTCTAGGTAAAGGTGGATCATATTCAGTCCCATTATTATCAAGATTAATATTGCAAAACAAAGATTTAATAGGGGACACATCAATAAATTTTAGATCTTCATCATTATTTTCATAGGAATCCGGTTTAGCGGCCATCTTATTTACTAAGGTAGCTTGCATATCCGAAATTTCAGCAGTTAATTTTTCAAGATGAGCAATTTGGGATCTTATACCATCAAATTCTTTAGACATATCATCGAGTTCTTTATTCATATAATTCATGAAACCTTTTTGTTCCTTAAGCTCATTTCTAAAGAAATTATTATGCTCAAATTGCAAAACCATAAACTTCCCGACGTTGTTTTCGATCTCCTCTAACCTTTTAAGGTGAACATCACCAAATTGAGGTAGAGCCATCACGACAAACAAGCAATCGAACACACGAGCAAACAAAAAGAAAACGGGTGAGTCCCTCGTACCTACACAAAAACAATAGCTCAACGCAACCAACGTGCTTAGGGGTTGTCAATCCCTTCACGGTCACTTACGAAAGTGAGATCTGATAGAGATGATAAATAATATTTTTGGTATTTTGGTATAGAGATGCAAAGTAAAAAGAAAGGCAAAGTAAAAGCAAAGCAATAATAAAGTGATGGAGATTGACATGATGAGAAAGAGACCCGGGGGCCATAGGTTTCACTAGTGGCTTCTCTCAAGAGCATAAGTATTCTACGGTGGGTGAACAAATTACTGTTGAGCAATTGACAGAACTGAGCATAGTTATGAGAATATCTAGGTATGATCATGTATATATGCATCACGTCCGAGAAAAGTAGACCGACTCCTGCCTGCATCTACTACTATTACTCCACTCATCGACCGCTATCCAGCATGCATCTAGAGTATTAAGTTAAAAACATAGTAACGCCTTAAGCAAGATGACATGATGTAGAGGGATAGTTTCATGCAATATGATAAAAACCCCATCTTGTTATCCTCGATGGCAACGATACAATACGTGCCTTGCTGCCCCTTCTGTCATGGGAAAGGACACCGCTGTTGTAAATATGCCCTAGAGGCAATAATAAATTGGTTATTATTATATTTCCTTGTTCATGATAATTGTTTATTATCCATGCTAGAATTGTATTGATAGGAAACTTAGATACATGTGTGGATACATACAACACCATGTCCCTAGTAATCCTCTAGTTGACTAGCTCGTTGATCAATAGATGGTTACGGTTTCATGACCATGGACATTGGATGTCGTTGATAACGGGATCACATCATTAGGAGAATGATGTGATGGACAAGACCCGATCCTAAGCCTAGCACAAGATCGTGTAGTTCGTATGCTAAAGCTGTTCTAATGTCAAGTATCATTTCCTTAGACCATGAGATTGTGCAACTCCCGGATACCGTAGGAATGCTTTGGGTGTACCAAATGTCACAACATAACTAGGTGGCTATAAAGGTGCACTACAGGTATCTCTGAAAGTGTTTGTTGGGTTGGCACGAATCGAGACTGGGATTTGTCACTCCGTGTAACGGAGAGGTATCTCTGGGCCCACTCGGTAGGACATCATCATAATGTGCACAATGTGACCAAGGAGTTGATCACAGGATGATGTGTTACGAAAAGAGTAAAGAGACTTGCCGGTAACGAGATTGAACAAGGTATTGGGATACCGACGATCGAATCTTGGGCAAGTATCATACCAGTAAACAAAGGGAATTGTATACGGGATTGATTGAATCCTTGACATCGTGGTTCATCCGATGAGATCATCGTGGAACATGTGGGAGCCAACATGGGTATCCAGATCCCGTTGTTGGTTATTGACTAGTGAGATGTCTCGGTCATGTATGCACGATTCCCGAGCCCGTAGGGTCTACACACTTAAGGTTCGATGACGCTAGGGTTATAGGGAAAGTATGTACGCGGTTACTGAATGTTGTTCGGAGTCCCAGATGAGATCCCGGACGTCACGAGGAGTTCCGGAATGGTCCGGAGGTAAAGATTGATATATAGGAAGTGTGGATTTGGCCAGCGGAAGTGTTCCGGGCATCACCGGTAATGTGCCGGGACCACCGGAAGGATTTCGGGGGTCCACCGGGAGGTGCCACCAGCCCCGGAGGCTTGCATGGGCCAAGAGTGGGAAGGGACCAGCCCCTAGGTGGGCTGGGGCGCCTCCCACCAAGGCCCAAGGCGCCCTCAAGAGGAGAGGGGGCAAACCCTAGGGGCAGATGGGCCCTAAGGCCCACCCTAGGTGCGCCCCCTCTCTCTCCCCCTTGGCCGCCACCCAGATGGGATCTGGGGGATGCCGCCACCCCTAGGGAGGGAACCCTAGGTGGGGGCGCAGTCCCTCCCCTCCCCTATATATAGTGGAGGTTTTGTGGTTGCCCAACACGCGAGTCTCTCTCCCAAGGCGCAGCCATACCTCTCTCCCTCCTCGTCTCTCGTAGTGCTTGGCGAAGCCCTGCTGGAGTACCGCGCTCCTCCACCACCACCACGCCGTCGTGCTACTGCTGGACGGAGTCTTCCCCAACCTCTCCCTCTCTCCTTGCTGGATCAAGGCATGGGAGACGTCACTGGGATGCACGTGTGTTGAACGCGAAGGCGCCGTTATTCGGTGCTTAGATCGGAATTGACCGCGATCTGAATCGCCACGAGTACGACTACCTCATCCGCGTTCTTGCAACGCTTCCGCTTAGCGATCTACAAGGGTATGTAGATGCACTCCCCTTCCCCTCGTTGCTAGATTACTCCATAGATTGATCTTGGTGATGCGTAGAAAATTTTAAATTTCTGCTATGATCCCCAACAGTGGTATCAGAGCTAGTCTATGCGTAGTTTCTATGCACGAGTAGAACACAAGTTGTTGTGGGCGCCGATTTTGTCAATTTACTTGCCGTTACTAGTCTTATCTTGATTCGACGACATCATGGGATGAAGCGGCCCGGACTGACCTTACACGTACTCTTGCGTGAGACAGGTTCCACCGACTGACATGCACTAGTTGCATAAGGTGGCTAGCGGGTGTTTGTCTCTCCCACTTTAGTCGGATCGGATTCGATGAAAAGGGTCCTTATGAAGGGTAAATAGAAATTGGCATATCACGTTGTGGTTTTGGCGTAGGTAAGAAACGTTCTTGCTAAGAAACCTATAGCAGCCACGTAAAATTTGCAACAACAATTAGAGGACGTCTAACTTGTCTTTGCAGCATATGCCGTGTGATGTGATATGGCCAAAAGGATGTGATGAATGATATATGTGATGTATGAGATTGATCATGTTCTTGTAATAGGAATCACGACTTGCATGTCGATCAGTATGACAACCGGCAGGAGCCATAGGAGTTGTCTTAATTTATTTATGACCTGCGTGTCAACATAAACGTCATGTAATTACTTTACTTTATTGCTAACCGTTAGCCGTAGTAGTAGAAGTAATAGTTGGCGAGACAACTTCACGAAGACACAATGATGTATATCATGATGATGGAGATCATGGTGTCATGCCGGTGACAACGATGATCATGGCGCCCCGAAGATGGAGATCAAAAGGAGCAAAATGATATTGGCCATATCATGTCACTATTTCATTGCATGTGATGTTTATCATGTTTTACATCTTATCTGCTTAGAACGACGGTAGCATAAATAAGATGATCCCTCGCAATAATTTCAAGAAAGTGTTCCCCCTGACTGTGCACCGTTGCGAAGGTTCGTTGTTTCGAAGCACCACGTGAAGATCGGGTGTGATAGATTCTAACGTTCGAATACAACGGGTGTTGACGAGCCTAGCATGTACAGACATGGCCTCGAGACACATGCGAAACACTTAGGTTGACTTGACGAGCCTAGCATGTACAGACATGGCCTCGGAACACGGAAGACCGAAAGGTCGAACATGAGTCGTATAGAAGATACGATCAACATGAGATGTTCACCATTGATGACTAGTCCGTCTCACGTGATGATCGGACACGGCCTAGTCGATTCGGATCATGTTTCACTTAGATGACTAGAGGGATGTCTATCTGAGTGGGAGTTCATTAAATAATTTGATTAGATGAACTCAATTATCATGAACATAGTCTAAATTGTCTTTGCAAATATGTTGTAGATAAATAGCTCACGTTGTAGCTCCCTATTTCAATACGTTCCTAGAGAAAGATTAAGTTGAAAGATATTGTAAGCAATGATGCGGACTAGGTCCGTAGTCCGAGGAGTGTCCTCACTGCTACACAGAAGGCTTACGTCTTTGATGCACCGCTCGATGTGCAAACCCCTACAACGTCGTCTGTGGATGTTGTGAACACCTGACATACACATCCTGATGACTACTTGATAGTTTAGTGCACCATACTTTACGGCTTAGAATCGGGATTCCAATGACGTTTTGAACGCCATAGAACATATGAGATGTTCCAAGAGCTGAAATTGGGATTTCAGGCTCATGCCCGTGTTGAGAGGTATGAGACCTCTGACAAGTTCTTTGCCTACAAGATGGAGGAGAATAGCTCAGCTAGTGAGCATGTGCTCAGAATGTCTGGGTGCTACAATCACTTAAATCAAGTGGGAGTTAAACTTCCAGATAAGATAGTGATTGATAGAGTTCTCTAGTCACTATCACTAAGCTACTAGATCTTCGTGATGAACTATGACATGCAAGGGATGGAGACGATCCCGGAGCTGTTCGCGGTGCTTAAGACCGCAAAAGGTAGAAATCAAGAAGGAGCATCAAGTGTTGATGGTTTAACAAGACCACTGGTTTCAAGAAGGGCAAGGGCTAGAAGGGAAACTTCATGAATGGCAAACCAGATGCCGCTCCAGTAAAGGAACCCAAGGTTGAACCCAAACCCGAGACTAAGTGCTTCTATTGTAAGGGGAACGGTCACTGGTAGCGGAATTACCCCAAATGCATGGTAGATAAGAAGGTTGGCAACTTCAACAAAGTATATACGTGTTATTAATGTGTACCTTGCTAGTACTCCTGGTAGCACCTGGGTATTGGATACCGGTTCAGTTGCTATTATTGGTGACTTGAAGCAAAAGCTACGGACTAAACGGAGACTGGCTAAGGGCGAGGTGACGATGTGTGTTGGAAATGTTTCCAAAGTTGATGAGATCACCATCGCACGCTCCATTTGCCTTCGGGATTAGTATTGAACCTAGATAAATATTATCAGGTGTCTACGTTGAGCATGAATATGATTAGATCATGTTCATTGCAATACGGTTATTCATTTAAGTTAGAGAATAATGGTTATTCTGTTTACATGAATAATACCTTTCAAGGTCATGCACCCTATGTAAATGGTTCATTGAATCTCGGTCGTGGTAATACACATGTTCACGCCAAAAGATGTAGAGTTAATAATGATAGTACCACTTTCTTGTGGCACTGCCGCTTAGGTCATATTGGCGTAAGTTGCATGAAGAAAGTCCATGTCGATGGATGTTTGGAGTCACTTGATTTTGAATTGCTTGACACATGTGAGCCATGCCTCATGGGGAGGATGACTAAGACCCCGTTTTCAGGTACAATGAAATGGGCAAGTGACTTGTTGGAAATCGTACATGCTGATGTGTGTGATCCAATAAGAATTGAGGCGTGCGGTGGACATCGCTATTTTCTCATCTTCACTGACGATTTGAGTAGATATGGGTATATTTACTTAATGAAGCACAAGTCTGAAACGTTTGAAAAGTTCAAGCAATTTCAGAGTGAAGTTAAGAACCATCATAACAATAAGATCAAATTCCTATGATTTGATCGATGGAGAATTTCTGAGTTATGAGTTTGGCAATCACTTAACACATTGTGAAATTGTTTCATAGTTGACACCACCTGGAACACCACAGCGTAATGGCGTGTCCGGACGTCGTAATCAAACCTTATGAGATATGGTGCGATCTATGATGTCTCTTACCGATCTACCGCAATCATTGTGAGGTTATGCGTTAGAGACAGTTGCATTCACTTTAGATAGGGCACCATCTAAGTCCGTTGAGACGACTTCGTATGAACATTGGTTTGGCAAGAAACCAAAGTTGTCGTTTCTTAATATTTGGTGCTGCGATGCTTAAGGCTTCAGCCGAAAAAGCTCGAACCGAAAGCGGACAAATACATCTTCATAGGATACCCAAAGGTAATAGTTGGGTATACCTTCTATCTTAGATCCGATGGCAAAGTGTTTTTCGCTAAGAACGGGTCCTTTCTCGAGAAGGAGTTTCTCTCGAAAGAATTGAGTGGGAGGAAGATAGAACTTGATGAGGTTGTTGAACCTCTACTTCCGGAAAGTGGTGCAACACAGAAAGATGTTTCTGTGGCGCCTACGTCTGTTGAAGAGGAAGTTAGTGATAGTGATCATGAAGCTTCGGATCAAGTTGCTATCGAACCTCGTAGGTCGACAAGGATATGTACTACTCCTGAGTGGTACGGTAATCCTGTCTTAGATATCATGTTGTTAGACAACAATGAACCTACGAGCTATGGAGAAGCGATGGTGGGCCTGTATTCCGACAAATGGTTAGAAGCCATGAATCCGAGATAGGATCCATGTATCAGAACAAAGTATGGACTTTGGTGGACTTGCCCGTTGATCGGCAAGCCATTGAAATAAATGGATCTTTAAGAAGAAGATGGACGTGGACGGTAATGTTACCGTTTATGAAGCTCGACTTGTGGCAAAGAGTCTTTTCACAAGTTCAAGGAGTTGACTACGGTGAGATTTTCTCACCTGTAGCGATGCTTAAGTCCGTCGGAATCATGTTAGCATTAGCTATATTTTTCGATTATGAAATCTGACAGATGGAAGTAAAAACAAGTTTTCTTACCAGTTTTCATAAGAAAAAGTTGTATGTGATACAATAAAAGGTTTTGTCGATCCTAAGGATGCTAAAAGGTATGCTGGCTCTAGCAATCCTTCTATGGACTAGAGCAAGCATCTCGGAGTCGGAATATATGCTTTGACAGAGTGATCAAAGCTTTTAGGTTTATACAATGTTTGCTAGAAACTTGTATTTACAAGAAAGTGAGTGGGAGCACTACAACATTTCTGATAAGCATATGTGGATGACATATTGTTGATCTGAAATAATGTAGAATTTCTGGAAAGCATAAACGGTTGTTTGAAGAGTGATTTTCAAAGGAAGACCTGGATAAAGCTGCTTACATATTGGGCATCAAGATCTATAGAGATAGATCAAAACGCCTGATGATACTTTCAAAGAACGCACACCTTGACATGATTTTGAAGGAGTTCAAAATAGATCAGTCAAAGAAGGGGATTCTTACCTGAGTTGTAAGGTGTGAAGTTGAGTAAGACTCAAAGCTTGACCACGGCAGAAGAAAGAGGAATGACGAAGGTCGTCCCCTATGCTTTTTCATAGGCTCTATACGGCATGCCATGCTGAGTACCGCACCTGATTTGTTCCTTGCCACATGTCTGGCAAGAGGGTACAAATGTGATCCAGGAGTGGATAACTGGACAGTGGTCAAAATTATCCTTAGAGGAATAAGGAAATATTTCTCGGTTATGGAGGTGATAAAGAGTTCGACGTTAAGAGTTACGTCGATGCAAAGCTTTATCACCTATCCGGATGACTATGAGTAGAAAAACCGGATACGTATAATGGAGCAACCATTTGGAATAGCTCCAAGTGGAACGTGGTAGCAGCATCTACGATATGACATAAAGTTTTGCGAAGTACATGCGGATTTGATTGTTGCAGACCCGTTAACTATAACCTCTCTCACAAGCATAACATGAATGATGTGAACTGGATTATTGACTCTAGTAAACTCTTGGGTGTTAGTCACATGGCGATGTGACCTATGAGTGTTAATCACATAGCGATGTGAACTAGATTATTGACTCTAGTGCAAGTGGGAGATTGTTGGAAATATGCCCTAGAGGCAATAATAAATTGGTTATTATTATATTTCCTTGTTCATTATAATCGTTTATTATCCATGCTAGAATTGTATTGATAGGAAACTCAGATACATGTGTGGATACATAGACAACACCATGTCCCTAGGAAGCCTCTAGTTGACTAGCTCGTTGATCAATAGATGGTTACGGTTTCCTGACCATGGACATTGGATGTCGTTGATAACGGGATCACATCATTAGGAAAATGATGTGATGGACAAGACCCAATCCTAAGCCTAGCAAAAGATCGTGTAGTTCGTATGCTAAAGCTTTTCTAATGTCAAGTATCATTTCCTTAGACCATGAGATTGTGCAACTCCCGGATACCGTAGGAATGCTTTGGGTGTACCAAACGTCACAAAGTAACTAGGTGGATATAAAGGTGCACTACGGGTATCTCCGAAAGTGTCTGTTGGGTTGGTACGAATCGAGACTGGGATTTATCACTCCATGTAACGGAGAGGTATCTCTGGGCCCACTCGGTAGGACATCATCATAATGTGCACAATATGACCAAGGAGTTGATCACGGGATGATGTGTTACGGAAAGAGTAAAGAGACTTGCCGGTATCGAGATTGAACAAGGTATCGGGATACCGACGATCGAATCTCGGGCAAGTATCATACCAGTAAACAAAGGGAATTGTATACGGGATTGATTGAATCCTTGACATCGTGGTTCATCCGATGAGATCATCATGGAACATGTGGGAGCCAACATGGGTACCCAGATCCCGTTGTTGGTTATTGACCAGATAGATGTCTCGGTCTTGTCACTAGTAGAAAACAGGGCTATGGTCACGGGGCAATTTTCACATTAGTCCCGGTTCAGTCACGAACCGGGACTAATGTGAGCATTTATCCCGGTTCGTACGGCTAAGTCATTAGTCCCGGTTCACCTGGGCCCTTTAGTCCCGGTTCGTGCCACGAACCGGGACTAAAGGGTGTGATGCCCATTAGTCCCGGTTGGTGGCACCAACCGGGACTAAACGTTAGACCTTTAGTCCCGGTTTGAGGCACGAACCGGGACTAATGGGGTTGAGACCTTTAGTCCCGGTTCGTGCCACGAACTGATACTAAATGTCCCATTTTCAAACTCTACCCCCCTGTGGATCGCCTTTTCAGTTTTTTAAAAAATAAAAGAAAATGATGGAAATGTCAAAAAAATAAAAGAAAATAAGTTTCCCATGTGATATGTGGTCTAGTTATTGGGAAAAATCTGCAAATGTGAATTTTGACTTTATTTGCAAAATCTCTCTGAAATTTGTAAAAATGGGCATAACTTTTGCATACTAACTCGGATGAAAAAGTTTTTTATATGAAAAATCATCTACTCGGATGAAAAATTAGTCCCGGTTCACCTGGGCCCTTTAGTCCCGGTTCGTGCCACGAACCGGGACTAAAGGGTGTGATGCCCATTAGTCCCGGTTGGTGGCACCAACCGGGACTAAAGGTTAGACCTTTAGTCCCGGTTTGAGGCACGAACCGGGACTAATGGGGTTGAGACCTTTAGTCCAGGTTCGTGCCACGAACCGGTACTAAAGGTCCCATTTTCAAACTCTACCCCCCCCAGTGGATCGCCTTTTCAGTTTTTTAAAAAATAAAAGAAAATGATGGAAATGTCAAAAAAATAAAAGAAAATAAGTTTCCCATGTGATATGTGGTCTAGTTGTTGGGAAAATTTGCAAATGTGAATTTTGACTTTATTTGCAAAATCTCTCTGAAATTTGTAAAAATGGGCATAACTTTTGCATACTAACTCGGATGAAAAAGTTTTTTATATGAAAAATCATCTACTCGGATGAAAAATTAGTCCCGGTTCACCTGGGCCCTTTAGTCCCGGCTCGTGCCACGAACCGGGACTAAAGGGTGTGATGCCCATTAGTCCCGGTTGGTGGCACCAACCGGGACTAAAGGTCTAACCTTTAGTCCCGGTTTGAGGCATGAACCGGGACTAATGGGGTTGAGTCCTTTAGTCCCGGTTCGTGCCACGAACCGGCACTAAAGGTCCCATTTTCAAACTCTACCCACCCCCCCGCCGTGGATCGCCTTTTCAGTTTTTTAAAAAATAAAAGAAAATGATGGAAATGTCAAAAAAATAAAAGAAAATAAGTTTCCCATGTGATATGTGGTCTAGTTATTGGGAAAAATCTGCAAATGTGAATTTTGACTTTATTTGCAAAATCTCTCTGAAATTTGTAAAAATGGGCATAACTTTTGCATACTAACTCGGATGAAAAAGTTTTTTATATGAAAAATCATCTACTCGGATGAAAAATTAGTCCCGGTTCACCTGGGCCCTTTAGTCCCGGTTCGTGCCACGAACCGGGACTAAAG
>NC_053025.1:100310302-100472237 GCF_003073215.2 Triticum urartu | reverse complement strand
GCACATAGAGAGGAAACTTGATATTATTGCAATTCCTACAAGCATATGTTCCTCCCTCATAATAATTTTCAGTAGCATCATGAATGAATTCAACAATATAACCAGCACCTAAATAATTCTTTTCATGATCTACTTGCATAGAAAATTTACTACTCTCCACATAAGCAAAATTCTTCTCATGAATATTAGTGGGAGCAAACTCAACAAAATAACTATCATGTGATTGAAAATTAAGATCAAGATGACAAGTTTCATGGTTATCATTATTCTTTAAAGCATACGTGTCATCACAATAATCATCATAGATAGGAGGCATGCTTTCGTCATAATAAATTTGCTCATCAAAACTTGGGGGACAAAAAATATCATCTTCATGAAACATAGCTTCCCCAAGCTTGTGGCTTTGCATATCATTAGCATCATGGATATTCAAGGAATTCATACTTACAACATTGCAATCATGCTCATCATTCAAATATTTAGTGACAAACATTTTATAGATTTCTTCTTCTAGCACTTGAGCACAATTATCCTTTCCATCATACTCACGAAAGATATTAAAAAGGTGAAGCGTATGAGACAAACTTAATTCCATTTTTTGTAATTTTCTTCTATAAACTAAACTAGTGATAAAACAAGAAACTAAAAGACTCGATTGCAAGATCTAAAGATATACCTTCAAGCGCTAACCTCCCCGGCAACGGCGCCAGAAAAGATCTTGATGCCTACTACACAACCTTCTTCTTGTAGACGTTGTTGGGCCTCCAAGTGCAGAGGTTTGTAGGACAGTGGCAAATTTCCCTCAAGTGGATGACCTAAGGTTTATCAATCCGTAGGAGGCGTAGGATGAAGATGGTCTCTCTCAAGCAACCCTGCAAGCAAATAACAAAGAGTCTCTTGTGTCCCCAAAACACACCCAATACAATGGTAAATTGTATAGGTGCACTAGTTCGGCGAAGAGATGGTGATACAAGTGCAATATGGATAGTAGATAAAGGTATTTGTAATCTGAAATAATAAAAACAGAAAGGTAGCAAGTGATAAAAGTGAGCGTAAACGGTATTGCAATGTGTTGAAACAAGGCCTAGGGTTCATACTTTCACTAGTGTAAGTTCCCTCAACAATACTAACATAATTGGATCATAAAACTATCCCTCAACATGCAACAAAGAGTCACTCCAAAGTCAATAATAGCGGAGAACGAACGAAGAGATTATGGTAGGGTACGAAACCACCTCAAAATTATTCTTTCCAATCAATCCATTGGGCTATTCCTATAAGTGTCACAAACAGCCCTAGAGTTCGTACTAGAATAACACCTTAAGACACAAATCAATTAAAACCCTAATGTCACCTAGATACTCCAATGTCACCTCAAGTATCTGTGGGTATGATTATACGATATGCATCACACAATCTCAGATTCATCTATTCAACTAACACAAAGGACCTCAAAGAGTGCCCCAAAGTTCTACCGGAGAATCATGACGAAAATGTATGCCAACCCCTATGCATAGGTTCATGGGCGGAACCCGCAAGTTGGTCACCTTAACATACATCAAGTGGCACGTGGTATCCCATTGTCACCACAGATATCCATGGCAAGACATACATCAAGTGTTCTCAAGTCTTTGAAGACTCAATCCGATAAGATTACTTCAAAGGGGAAACTCGATTCATTACAAGAGAGAAGAGGGGGGAAGAAACATCATAGGATCCAAATATAATAGCAAAGCTCGCTATACATCAAGATCGTATCATCTCAAGAACACGAGAGAGAGAGAGAGAGAGAGATAAAACACATAGCTAATGGTACATACCCTCAGCCCCGAGGGAGAACTACTCCCTCCTCGTCATGGAGAGCACCGGGATGATGAAGATGGCCACCGGAGAGGGATTGCCCCCTTCGGCAGGGTGCTGGAACGGGTCTAGATTGGTTTTCGGTGGCTACGGAGGCTTCTGGCGGCGGAACTCCCGATCTATGTTGCGTTCTGGAAGTTTTAGGTCACGTGGGTATATATGGGTGCAGGAGGTACGTCAGGGGAGCCACGAGGGTCCCACGAGACAGGGGGCGCGCCCTAGGGGGGGCGCGCCCCCACCCTTGTGAGCACCTCGTTCCTTCCTTGACGTAGGGTCCAAGTCCATCGGGTGTGTTTCCTTCCAAAAATAACTTCTCCAGTTGATTTCGTTCCGTTTCGACTCCGTCTGATATTCCTTTTCCTCAAAACACTGAAATAGGCATAAAACAATAAATCTGGGTTGGGCCTCCGATTAATAGGTCCCAAAAGTAATATAAAAGTGGATATTAAAGCCCAATATTGCCCAAAACAGTAGATAATATACCATGGAGCAATCAAAAATTATAGATACGTTGGAGACGTATCAAGGATCATGGTGCTACTTTGAAGCACAAGTGTGGAAAAAAGGATAGTAGCATTGCCCCTTTTTATTTTTTTTATTTTTTGGGACAATGCTCTATTAATGATGATCATCACACTTCTATTTATTTACAACTCAATGATTACAACTCGATACTAGAACAAAGTATGACTCTATATGAATGTCTCCGGCGGTGTACCGGGAAGGGCAATGAATCAAGAGTGACATGTATGTAAAATTATGAATGGTGGCTTTGCCACAAATACGATGTCAACTACATGATCATGCAAGGCAATATGACAATGATGATGTGTGTCATGATAAATGGAACGGTGGAAAGTTGCATGGCAATATATCTCGGAATGGCTATGGAAATGCCATAATATGTAGGTATGTTGGCTGTTTTGAGGAAGATATAAGGAGGTTTATGTGTGACAGTGCATATCATATCACGGGGTTTGGATGCACCGGCGAAGTTTGCACGAACTCTCAAGGTGAGAAAGGGCAATGCACGGTACCAAAGAGGCTAGCAATGATGGAAGGGTGAGAGTGCGTATAATCCATGGACTCAACATTAGTCATAAAGAACTCACATACTTATTGCAAAAATCTACAAGTCATCAAAAACAAAGCATTACGCGCATGCTCCTAGGGGGTAGATTGGTAGGAAAAGACCATCACTCGTCCTCGGCCGCCACTCATAAGGAAGACAATCAAATAACACCTCATGTTTCAAATTTGTTACACAACGGTCACAATACGTGCATGCTACGGGACTTGCAAACTTCAACGCAAGTATTTCTCAAATTCACAACTACTCAACTAGCACACTCTAATTTTAACACCTTTATATCTCAAAACAATTATCAAGTATCAAACTTCTCCTAGTACTCAATGCACTTTTTATGAAAGTTTTTATTATACCGATCTTGGATGCCTATCATATTAGGACTAAATTCATAACCAAAGCAAATTACCATGCTGTTCTAAGGGACTCTCAAAATAATATAAGTGAAGCATGATAGATCAATAATTTCTATAAAATAAAACCACCACCGTGCTCTAAAAGATATAAGCGAAGCACTAGAGCAAAATTATCTAGGTCAAAATGTATAAGTGAAGCACATAGAGTATTCTAATAAATTACGATTCATGTGTGTTTTTCCCAAAAGGTGTGTACAGCAAGGATGATTGTGGTAAATAAAAAGCAAATACTCAAATCATACAAGACGCACCAAGCGAAACACATCATGTGGTGAATAAAAATATAGCTCCAAGTAAAGTTATCGATGGACGAAGACGAAAGAGGGGATGCCTTCCGGGGCATCCCCAAGCTTAGGATTTTGGTTGTCCTTGAATTTTACCTTGGGGTGCCTTGGGCATCCCCAATCTTAGGCTCTTGCCTCTCCTTGTTCCATAATCCAACAAATCTTTACCCAAAACTTGAAAACTTCACAACACAAAACTTAAATGAAAATCTCGTGAGCTCCGTTAGTAAAAGAAAACAAACCACTACTTCAAGGTACTGTAATGAACTCATTCTTTATTTATATTGATGTTAAACATACTGTATTCCAACTTTTCTATGGTTCATAAACTCTATTACTAGCCATAGATTTATTAAAATAAGCAATCAACACACGGAAAACAGAATCTGTCAAAAATGAACAGTCTGTAGTAATCTGTAGGTTTCTAATATTTATGGAACCCCAAAAATTCTAAAATAAATTTCTGGACGTGAGGAATTTATCCATTAATTATCTTCAAAAACAATTAACTAAATAGGACTCTCCAGTAAAAAATGGCAGCAAATCTCGTGAGCGCTAAAGTTTCTGTTTTTTACAGCAAGATCACAAAGACTTTCCCCAAGGCTTCCCAAAGGGTCTACTTGGCACAAACACTAATTAAAAGCATAAAACCACATCTAAACAGAGGCTAGATGAATTATTTATTGAATAACAACAAGGAAAAATATTGAGTTGTCTCCCAACAAGCGCTTTTCTTTAAAGCCTTTTAGCTCGGCAAAAGATTTCAACGATGCTCACATGAAAGACAAGAATTAAAGCACAAAGAGAGAATCATAAAACACGTGACAAACACATCTAATTCTAACATAATTCCTATGCATAGGCATCTTATAGGCAAACAAATTATCAAGGCAAGCAAAAACTAGCATATGCAAGGAAGCGGAAAGAAACAATAGCAATCTCAACATAACGAGAGGTAATTTAGTAACATGAAAATTTCTACAACCATATTTTCCTCTATCATAATAATTACATGTGGGATCATAGGCAAATTCAACAATATAGCTATCACAAAACATATTCTTAACACGATCCACATGTATGCAAAGTTGACACTCTTCCAAAATAGTGGGATCCACATTAACTAAAGTCATGACCTCTCCAAACCCACTTTTATCAAAAACTTCATAAGATTGAACATTCTCCAAATATGTGGGATCTAAAGTTAACACTCTTCCAAACCCACTTTCAATATTATTGCAAACATTATAATAAATCTCATATTCATCATGGGGCTTAAATAAATTTTCAAGATCATAAGAAGAATCACCCCAATCATGATCATTGCAACAAGTAGTAGACATAGCAAAACTAGCAACCCCAAGCTTGGGGTTTTGCATATTATAAGCATAATTGACATTAATAGAATTTACACTATCATCATTTCAATCATGCTTTATATTCAAAGATCCATCGTGAATCACTCCATAAACTACTTCATCACAATTTTTAGATTCACAAATTTCAAGCAAAACTTCATAAAGATAATGTAGTGCACAAAACTCACTAGCAATTGGTTCATCATAATTGGATATCTTAAAAAGATTAGCAAGCGGATGAGGATCCATTGATCTTAGGTTCTCTGTTTAGCAATAAATAAACAACTATTCCAACCAAACGAGCCAAGTAATACATCAAAGCAAATGTAAAGACGAACAGAAGAAGGGCAAATAAAACGGCAAGGGTGAAGTGGGGGAGAGGAAAACAAGAGGCAAATGGAAAATAATGTAATGCGAGGTATAAGAGTTTATGATGGGTACTTGGTATGTCTTGACTTTTGCGTAGACTCCCCGGCAATAGTGCCAGAAATCCTTCTTGCTACCTCTTGAGCACTGCGTTGGTTTTCCCATGAAGAGGAAAGGGTGATGCAGCAAAGTAGCGTAAGTATTTCCCTCAGTTTTTGAGAACCAAGGTATCAATCTAGTAGGAGGCCACACGCAAGCCCCTCGTACCTACACAAACAAATAAGAACCTCGCAACCAACACGATAAAGGGGTTATCAATCCCTTCACGGTCACTTACGAGAGTGAGATATGATAGAGATGATAAAATGATATTTTTGGTATTTTTATGATAAAGATTGCAAAATAAAAGGTAATAGAAATAGCTTGTTGATGGAAAATTAATATGATGGAGAATAGACCCGGGGGCCATAGGTTTCACTAGTGGCTTCTCTCAAGATAGCATAAGTATTACGGTGGGTGAAGAAATTACAGTCGAGCAATTGATAGAAAAGCAAATAATTATGAGAATATCTAGGCATGATCATGTATATTGGCATCACGTCCGTGACAAGTAGACCGACTCCTACCTGCATCTACTACTATTACTCCACACATCGACCGCTATCCAGCATGCATCTAGAGTATTAAGTTCATAAGAACAGAGTAACGCATTAGGTAAGATGACATGATGTAGAGGGATAAACTAAAGCAATATGATATAAACCCCATCTTTTTATCCTCGATGGCAACAATACAATACGTGTCGTTTCCCTTTCTGTCACTAGGATCGAGCACCGCAAGATTGAAACCAAAGCTAAGCACTTCTCCCATTGCAAGAAAGATCAATCTAGTAGGCCAAACCAAACCGATAATTCGAAGAGACTTGCAAAGATAACCAATCATACATAAAAGATTTCACAGAAGAATCAAATATTGTTCATAGATAGACTTTATCATAAACCCATGATAACCCACAAGTATAGGGGAGCACAACAGTTTTCGAGGGTAGAGTATTCAACCCAAATTTATTGATTTGACACAAGGGAAGCCAAAGAATATTCTCAAGTATTAGCAGCTGAGTTGTTAATTGAACCACACCTGGAAACTTAATATTTGCAGCAAGGTATTTAGTAGCAAAGTAATATGATAGTGGTGGTAATGGTAGTAAAAGTAACGGTAGCAAAAGTAATATTTTTGGTGTTTTATAGTGAGGATAACAATAGCAACGGAAAAGTATATAAGCGAAGAACAATATATCGGAAGCTCGTAGGCATTGGATCGGTGATGGAGAATTATGCCGGATGCGGTTCATCATGTAACAGTCATAACACAGGGTGACACAGAACTAGCTCCAATTCATCAATGTAATGTAGGCATGTATTCTGAATATAGTCATACGTGCTTATGGAAAAGAACTTGCATGACATCTTTTGTCCTACCCTCCCATGGTAGCAGGGTCCTATTGGAAACTAAGGGATATTAAGGCCTCCTTTTAATAGAGTACCGGACCAAAGCATTAACACATAGTGAATACATGAACTCCTCAAACTACGGTCATCACCGGGAGTGGTCCCGACTATTGTCACTTCGGGGTTGCCGGTGTTGGAAATATGCCCTAGAGGCAATAATAAAAGCATTATTATTATATTTCTTTGTTCATGGTAATTGTCTTTATTCATGCTATAATTGTATTATTCGGAAATTGTAATACATGTGTGAATAACAGACACCATCATGTCCCTAGTAAGCCTCTAGTTGACTAGCTCGTTGATCAACAGATAGTCATGGTTTCCTGACTATGGACATTGGATGTCATTGATAACGAGATCACATCATTAGGAGAATGATGTGATGGACAAGACCCAATCCTAAACATAGCATAAAGATCGTGTAGTTCGTTTGCTAGAGTTTTTCCAATGTCAAGTGTCCTTTCCTTAGACCATGAGATCGTGTAACTCCCGGATACCGTAAGAGTGCTTTGGGTGTACCAAACATCACAACGTAACTGGGTGACTATAAAGGTGCACTACAGGTATCTCCGAAAGTGTCTGTTGGGTTGACACGGATCGAGACTGGGATTTGTCACTCCGTATGACGGAGAGGTATCACTGGGCCCACTCGGTAATGCATCATCATAATGAGCTCAAAGTGACCAAGTGTCTGGTCACGGGATCATGCATTACGGTACGAGTAAAGTGACTTGCCGGTAACGATATTGAACGCGGTATTGGGATACCGACGATCGAATCTCGGGCAAGTAACATACCGATTGACAAAGGGAATTGCATACAGGGTTGATTGAATCCTCGACATCATGGTTCATCCGATGAGATCATCGTGGAGCATGTGGGAGCCAACATGGGTATCCAGATCCCGCTGTTGGTTATTGACCGGAGACTCTGCATGTCTCCCGAACCCGTAGGGTCTACACACTTAAGGTTCGGTGACGCTAGGGTTGTAGGGATATGTATATGCAGTAACCCGAATGTTGTTCGGAGTCCCGGATGAGATCCCGGACGTCACGAGGAGTTCCGGAATGATCCGGAGGTAAAGATTTATATATGGGAAGTCCTGTTTCGGCCATCAGGACAAGTTTCGGGGTCATCGGTATTGTACCGGGACCACCGGAAGGGTCCCGGGGGTCCACCGGGTGGGGCCACCTGTCCCGGGGGGGGCACATGGGCTGTAGGGGGTGCGACTTGGCCTACATGGGCCAAGGGCACCAGCCCCAAGAGGCCCACGCGCCTAGGGTTTCAAGGGGGGAAGAGTCCTAGGAGGGGAAGGCCCCTCCTAGGTGCCTTGGGGGGGAGGGAAACCTCCCGTTGGCCGCTGCCCCACCCTAGGAGATTGGATCTACTAGGGCCGGTGCCCCCCCCCTTGTCCCTCCTATATATAGTGAGGGAAGGAGGGCTTTTCTCCCACGCCGTTGGTTGCCTCCTTCTCCCTCTCCAACACCTCCTCCTCCTCCATAGCGCTTGGCGAAGCCCTGACGGAGTACTGCAGCTCCATCATCACCACGCCGTCGTGCTGCTGCTGGAGCCATCTTCCTCAACCTCTCCTTCCCTCTTGCTGGATCAAGAAGAAGGATACGTTACGCTGACCATACGTGTGTTGAACACGGAGGCACCGTCCGTTCGGTGCTAAGATCTTCGGTGATTTGGATCATGTCGTGTTCGACTACCTCATCCCCGTTCTTTGAATGCTTCCGCGCGTGATCTACAAAGGTATGTAGATGCAATCCGATCACTCGTTGCTAGATGAACTCCTAGATGGATCTTGGTGAAACCGTAGGAAAATTTTTGTTTTCTGCTTCGTTCCCCTACAGTGGCATCATGAGCTAGGTCTATGCGTAGTTCTTCTTGCGCGAGTAGAACACAATTTGTTGTGGGCGTAGATGTTGTAAACTTTCTTGCCGCTACTAGTCTTATCTTGCTTCAACGGTATTGTGGTATGAAGCGGCCCGGACCAACCTTACACGTACGCTTACGTGAGACCGGTTCCACCGACTAACATGCACAAGATGCATAAGGTGGCTGGCGGGTGTCTGTCTCTCCTACTTTAGTTGGAGCGGATTCGATGAAAAGGGTCCTTATGAAGGGTAAATAGAAGTTGACATATCACGTTGTGGCTTTCACGTAGGTAAGAAAACGTTCTTGCTAGAACCCTACTTCAGCCACGTAAAACTTGCAACAACAATTAGAGGACGTCTAACTTGTTTTTGCAGCAAATGCTTTGTGATATGATATGGCCAAAGTTGTGATGAATGATGAATGATCTATATGTGATGTATGAGATGTTCATGCTATTGTAATAGGAATCACGACTTGCATGTCGATGAGTATGACAACCGGCAGGAGCCATAGGAGTTGTCTTTATTTTTGTATGACTTGCGTGTCATTGAGAAACGCCATGTAAATTGCTTTACTTCATTGCTAAACGCATTAGCCATAGTAGTAGAAGTAATAGTTGGCGAGCAACTTCATGGAGACACAATGATGGAGATCATGATGATGGAGATCATGGTGTCATGCCGGTGACAAGATGATCATGGAGCCCCAAGATGGAGATCAAAGGAGCTACGTGATATTGGCCATATCATGTCACTATTATAATTTGATTGCATTTGATGTTTATCATGTTTTACATCTTGTTTACTTAGAACGACGGTAGTAAGTAAGATGATCCCTCATAATAATTTCAAGAAAGTGTTCCCCCTAACTGTGCACCGTTGCGACAGTTCGTTGCTTCAATGCACCACGTCATGATCGGGTGTTTGATTCAAACGTTCACATACAACGGGTGTAAGACAGATTTACACATGCAAACACTTAGGTTGACTTGACGAGCCTAGCATGTGTATAGACATGGCCTCGGAACACAGAAGACCGAAAGGTCGAGCATGAGTCGTATAGAAGATACGATCAACATGAAGATGTTCACCGACGTTGACTAGTCCGTCTCACGTGATGATCGGACATGGCCTAGTTGACTCGGATCATGTTATACTTAGATGACTAGAAGAGGGATGTCTATCTAAGTGGGAGTTCATTGAATAATTTGATTAGATGAACTTAATTATCATGAACTTAGTCTAAAATCTTTACAATATGTCTTGTAGATCAAATGGCCAACGTAGTCCTCAACTTCAACGCGTTCCTAGAGAAAACCAAGCTGAAAGACGATGGCAGCAACTATACGGACTGGGTCCGGAACCTGAGGATCATCCTCATAGCTGCCAAGAAAGATTATGTCCTACAAGCACCGCTAGGTGATCCACCCGTCCCACAGAACCAAGACGTTATGAACGCTTGGCAGACACGTGCTGGTGACTACTCCCTCGTTCAGTGCGGCATGCTTTACAGCTTAGAGCCGGGGCTCCAAAAGCGTTTTGAGAGACATGGAGCATATGAGATGTTCGAAGAGCTAAAAATGGTTTTCCAAGCTCATGCCCGGGTCGAGAGATATGAAGTCTCCGACAAATTCTTCAGCTGTAAGATGGAGGAAAATAGTTCTGTCAGTGAGCACATACTCACTATGTCTGGGTTACATAACCGCTTGACTCAGCTGGGAGTTAATCTCCCGGATGACGCGGTCATTGACAGAATCCTCCAGTCACTTCCACCAAGCTACAAGAGCTTTGTGATGAACTTCAATATGCAGGGGATGGAAAAGACCATTCCTGAAGTATTTGCAATGCTGAAATCAGCAGAGGTAGAAGTCAAGAAGGAACATCAAGTGTTGATGGTAAATAAAACCACTAAGTTCAAAAAGGGCAAGGGTAAAAAGAACTCCAAGAAGGACGGCAAGGAAGTTGCCACGCCTGGCAAGAAAGCTGCCGGGAAGAAGCCAAAGAATGGACCCAAGCCCGAGACTGAGTGCTTTTATTGCAAGGGAAATGGTCACTGGAAGCGGAACTGCCCCAAATACTTAGCGGACAAGAAGGCCGGCAAAACAAAAGGTATATATGATATACATGTAATTGATGTGTACCTTACTAGTACCCGTAGTAGCTCCTGGGTATTTGATACCGGTGCAGTTGCTCACATTTGTAACTCAAAGCAGGGGCTGTGGAGTAAGCGGAGACTGGCAAAGGACAAGGTGACGATGCGCGTCGGGAATGGTTCCAAGGTCAATGTGATCGCCGTCGGCACGCTACCTCTATATTTACCTTCGGGATTAGTTTTAAACCTTAATAATTGTTATTTAGTGCCAGCTTTGAGCATGAACATTGTATCGGGATCTCGTTTAATTTGAGATGGCTACTCATTGAAATCCGAGAATAATGGTTGTTCTATTTATATGAGAGATATGTTTTATGGTCATGCTCCTATGGTGAATGGTTTATTCTTAATGAATCTTGAGCGTAATGCTACACATATTCATAGTGTGAGTACCAAAAGATGTAAAGTTGATAATGATAGTCCCACATACTTGTGGCACTGCCGCTTTGGTGACATAGGTGTCAAACGCATGAAGAAGCTCCATGCAGATGGACTTTTAGAGTCTCTTGATTACGAATCATTTGACACGTGCGAACCATGCCTCATGGGTAAGATGACCAAGACTCCGTTCTCAGGAACAATGGAGCGAGCAACCAACTTATTAGAAATCATACATACTGATGTGTGCGGTCCAATGAGTGTTGAGGCTCGCGGCGGCTATCGTTATGTTCTCACCCTCACTGATGACTTGAGTAGATATGGGTATGTCTACTTAATGAAACACAAGTCTGAAACCTTTGAAAAGTTCAAGGAATTTTAGAGTGAAGTTGAGAATCAACGTGACAAGAAAAATCAAGTTTCTACGATCAGATCGTGGAGGAGAATACTTGAGTCACGAATTTGGCACACACTTAAGAAAATGTGGAATAGTTTCACAACTCACGCCGCCTGGAACACCTCAGCGTAATGGTGTGTCCGAACGTCGTAATCGCACTCTATTAGATATGGTGCGATCTATGATGTCTCTTACCGATTTACCGCTCTCCTTTTGGGGCTATGCTTTAGAGACTGCCGCATTCACTTTAAATAGGGCTCCGTCGAAATCCGTTGAGACGACACCATTTGAATTATGGTTTGGGAAGAAACCTAAGCTGTCGTTTCTGAAAGTTTGGGGATGCGATGCTTATGTCAAGAAACTTCAACCTGAAAAGCTCGAACCCAAGTCAGAAAAATGCGTCTTCATAGGATACCCTAAAGAAACTGTTGGGTATACCTTCTACCTCAGATCCGAAGGCAAGATCTTTGTTGCCAAGAATGGATTCTTTCTAGAGAAAGAGTTTCTCTTGAAAGAAGTAAGTGGGAGGAAAGTAGAACTTGATGAAGTGTTACCTCTTGAACCGGAAAATGGCACAACTCAAGAAAATGTTCCTGAGGTTCCTGCACCAACTAGAGAGGAAGTTGTTGATGATGATCAAGATACTTCTGATCAAGCTCCTACTGAAATTCGAAGGTCCACAAGGACACGTTCCGCACCAGAGTGGTACGGCAACCCTGTCTTGGAAATCATGTTGTTAGACAACAGTGAACCTTCGAACTATGAAGAAGCGATGGCGGGCCCGGATTCCGACAAATGGCTAGAAGCCATGAAATCCGAGATAGGATCCATGTATGAAAACGAAGTATGGACTTTGACTGACTTGCCCGTTGAACGGCGAGCCATAGAAAATAAATGGATCTTTAAGAAGAAGACAGACGCGGATGGTAATGTGACCATCTATAAAGCTAGGCTTGTTGCTAAGGGTTATCGACAAGTTCAAGGGGTTGACTACGATGAGACTTTCTCACCGGTGGCGAAGCTGAAGTCCGTCCGAATCATGTTAGCAATTGCCGCATTCTATGATTTTGAGATATGGCAAATGGACGTCAAAACGGCATTCCTTAATGGTTTCCTTAAGGAAGAATTGTATATGATGCAGCCAGAAGGTTTTGTCGATCCTAAGAATGCTAACAAGGTGTGCAAGCTCCAACGCTCGATTTATGGGCTGGTGCAAGCATCTCGGAGTTGGAACATTCGCTTTGATGAGATGATCAAAGCGTTTGGGTTTACGCAGACTTATGGAGAAGCCTGCGTTTACAAGAAAGTGAGTGGGAGCTCTGTAGCATTTCTCATACTATATGTAGATGACATACTTTTGATGGGAAATGATATAGAACTTTTGGACATCATTAAGGCCTACTTGAATAAGAGTTTTTCAATGAAGGACCTTGGAGAAGCTGCTTATATATTAGGCATCAAGATCTATAGGGATAGATCGAGACGCCTCATAGGTCTTTCACAAAGCACATACCTTGATAAGATTTTGAAGAAGTTCAAAATGGATTAGTCCAAGAAAGGGTTCTTACCTGTTTTGCAAGGTGTGAAATTGAGCTCAGCTCAATGTCCGACCACGGCAGAAGATATAGAAGAGATGAGTGTCATAACCTATGCCTCAGCCATAGGTTCTATTATGTATGCCATGCTGTGTACCAGACCTGATGTAAACCTTGTCGTAAGTTTGGTAGGAAGGTACCAAAGTAATCCCGGCAAGGAACACTGGACAGCGGTCAAGAATATCCTGAAGTACCTGAAAAGGACAAAGGACATGTTTCTCGTTTATGGAGGTGGCGAAGAGCTCGTCGTAAAGGGTTACGTCGATGCTAGCTTCGACACAGATCTGGATGACTCTAAGTCACAAACCGGATACATGTATATGTTGAATGGTGGAGCAGTGAGCTGGTGCAGCTGCAAGCAGAGCGTCGTGGCAGGATCTACATGTGAAGCGGAGTACATGGCAGCCTCGGAGGCAGCACATGAAGCAATATGGGTGAAGGAGTTCATCACCGACCTAGGAGTCATACCCAATGCGTCGGGGCCAATCAAACTCTTTTGTGACAACACTGGAGCTATTGCACTTGCCAAGGAGCCCAGGTTTCACAAGAAGACAAGGCACATCAAGCGTCGCTTCAACTCCATTCGTGAAAATGTTCAAGATGGAGACATAGAGATTTGTAAAGTACATACGGACCTGAATATAGCGGATTCGTTGACTAAACCTCTCCCTAGAGCAAAACATGATCAACACCAGAATTCCATGGGTGTTCGATTCATCACAATGTAACTAGATTATTGACTCTAGTGCAAGTGGGAGACTGTTGGAAATATGCCCTAGAGGCAATAATAAAAGCATTATTATTATATTTCTTTGTTCATGATAATTTTCTTTATTCATGCTATAATTGTATTATTCGCAAATCGTAATACATGTGTGAATAACAGACACCATCATGTCCCTAGTAAGCCTCTAGTTGACTAGCTCGTTGATCAACAGATAGTCATGGTTTCCTGACTATGGACATTGGATGTCATTGATAACGAGATCACATCATTAGGAGAATGATGTGATGGACAAGACCCAATCCTAAACATAGCATAAAGATCGTGTAGTTCGTTTGCTAGAGTTTTTCCAATGTCAAGTGTCCTTTCCTTAGACCATGAGATCGTGTAACTCCCGGATACCGTAAGAGTGCTTTGGGTGTACCAAACGTCACAACGTAACTGGGTGACTATAAAGGTGCACTACAGGTATCTCCGAAAGTGTCTGTTGGGTTGACACGGATCGAGACTGGGATTTGTCACTCCGTATGACGGAGAGGTATCACTGGGCCCACTTGATAATGCATCATCATAATGAGCTCAAAGTGACCAAGTGTCTGGTCACGGGATCATGCATTACGGTACGAGTAAAGTGACTTGCCGGTAACGATATTGAACAAGGTATTGGGATACTGACGATCGAATCTCGGGCAAGTAACATACCGATTGACAAAGGGAATTGCATACGGGGTTGATTGAATCCTTGACATCGTGGTTCATCCGATGAGATCATCGTGGAGCATGTGGGAGCCAACATGGGTATCCAGATCCCGTTGTTGGTTATTGACCGGAGAGTCGTCTCGGTCATGTCTGCATGTCTCCCGAACCCGTAGGGTCTACACACTTAAGGTTCGGTGACGCTAGGGTTGTAGGGATATGTATATGCAGTAACCCGAATGTTGTTCGGAGTCCCGGATGAGATCCCGGATGTCACGAGGAGTTCCGGAATGATCTGGAGGTAAAGATTTATATATGGGAAGTCCTGTTTCGGCCATCGGGACAAGTTTCGGGGTCATCGGTATTGTACCGGGACCACCGGAAGGGTCTCGGGGGTCCACCGGGTGGGGCCACCTGTCCCGGGGGGCCACATGGGCTGTAGGGGGTGCGTCTTGGCCTACATGGGCCAAGGGCACCAGCCCCAAGAGGCCCATGCGCCTAGGGTTTCAAGGGGGGAAGAGTCCTAGGAGGGGAAGGCACCTCCTAGGTGCCTTGGGGGGAGGGAAACCTCCCCTTGGCCGCCGCCCCACCCTAGGAGATTGGATCTCCTAGGGCCGGCCCCCCCCTTGGCCCTCCTATATATAGTGAGGGAAGGAGGGCTTTCTCCCACGCCGTTGGTTGCCTCCTTCTCCCTCTCCAACACCTCCTCCTCCATAGCGCTTGGCGAAGCCCCGACGGAGTACTGCAGCTCCATCATCACCATGCCGTCGTGCTGCTGCTGGAGCCATCTTCCACAACCTCTCCTTCCCTCTTGCTGGATCAAGAAGAAGGAGACGTTACGCTGACCGTACGTGTGTTGAACGCGGAGGCACCGTCCGTTCGGTGCTAAGATCTTCGGTGATTTGGATCACGTCGTGTTCGACTACCTCATCCCCGTTCTTTGAACGCTTCCGCGCATGATCTACAAAGGTATTTAGATGCAATCCGATCACTCGTTGCTAGATGAACTCCTAGATGGATCTTGGTGAAACCGTAGGAAAATTTTTGTTTTCTGCTACGTTCCCCTACAGCCGGATCATAACACATAGTAGGTGACTATAGACTTGCAATATAGGATCAAGAACTCTCATATATTTATGAAAGCATAATAGGTTCAGATCTGAAACCATGGCACTCGGGCCCTAGTGACAAGCATTAAGAATAGCAAAGTCATAGCAACATCAATCTCAGAACCTAATGGATACTAGGGACCAAACCCTAACAAAACTAACTCGATTACATGATAATCTCATCCAACCCATCACCGTCCGACAAGCCTACGATGGAATTACTCACGCACGCCGGTGAGAATCATGAAATTTGTGATGGAGGATGGTTGATGATGACGATGGCGACGGATTCCCCTCTCCGGAGCCCCGAACGGACTCCAAATCAGCCCTCCCGAGAGAGTTTAGGGCTTGGCGGCGGCTTCGTATCGTAAAACATGATGAATCCTTCTCTCTGATTTTTTTTCTCCCTGAAAGTGATTATATGGAGTCAAGGTTGAGGTAGGTGGAGCGTCAGGGGGCGCACGAGGCACGGGGGTGATACGTCTCCAACGTATCTATAACTTTTTGTTGTTCCATGCTATATTATATCCTGTTTTGGACATTATTGGGCTTTATTATACACTTCTATATTATTTTTGGGACTAACTTATTAACCGGAGGCCCAACCCAGAATTGTTGTATTCGCCTATTTTAGGGTTTCACAGAAAAGAATATCAAACGGAGTGCAAACAGAATGAAACCTTCGGGAACGTGATCTTTAGAACGAACATGATCCAGAGGACTTGGACCCTACGCCAAACAATCAACCAGGAAGGCACGAGGTAGGGGGCACGCCTACCCCCCTCCAGGCGCGCCCTCCACCCTCGTGGGGCCCACGTTGCTCCACCGACGTACTCCTTCCTCCTATATATACCTACGTACCCCCAAACTACCAGATACGGAGCCAAAACCCTAATTCCACCGCCGTAACTTTCTGTATCAACGAGATCCCATCTTGGGGCCTTTTCTGGAGCTCCGCCGCAGGGGGCATCGATCACGGAGGGCTTCTACATCAACACCATAGCCTCTCCGATGAAGTGTGAGTAGCTTAGTTCAGACCTTCGGGTCCATAGTTATTAGCTAGATGGCTTCTTCTCTCTTTTTGGATCTCAATACAAAGTTCTCCCCCTCTCTTGTGGAGATCTATTCGATGTAATCTTCTTTTGCGGTGTGTTTTGTGATATCGATGAATTGTGGGTTTATGATCAAGTTTATCTATGAACAATATTTGAATCTTCTCTGAATTCTTTTATGTATGATTGGTTATCTTTGCAAGTCTCTTCGAATTATCAGTTTGGTTTGGACTACTAGATTGATCTTTCTTGCAATGGGAGAAGTGCTTAGCTTTGGGTTCAATCTTGCGGTGTCCTTTCCCAGTGACAGTAAGGGCAGCAAGGTGATAACCCACAAGTATAGGGGATCGCAATAGTTTTCGAGGGTAGAGTATTCAACCCAAATTTATTGATTCGACACAAGGGGAGCCAAAGAATATTCTCAAGTATTAGCAGCTGAGTTGTCAATTCAACCACCCCTGGAAACTTAATATCTGCAGTAAGGTATTTAGTAGCAAAGTAATATGATAGTAGTGGTAACGGTAGCAAAAGGTAATAGTAGCAAAAGTAATATTTTTGGTGTTTTGTAGTGATTGCAACAATAGCAACGGAAATGTAAATAAGCGAAGAACAATATATGGAAAGCTCGTAGGCAATGGATCGGTGATAGAGAATTATGTCGGATGCGGTTCATCATGTAACAGTCATAACCTAGGGTGACATAGAACTAGCTCCAATTCATCAATGTAATGTAGGCATGTATTCCGAATATAGTCATACGTGCTTATGGAAAAGAACTTGCATGACATCTTTTGTCCTACCCTCCCGTGGCAGCGGGGTCCTAGCAGAAACTAAGGGATATTAAGGCCTCCTTTTAATAGAGTACCGGACCAAAGCATTAACACATAGTGAATACATGAACTCCTCAAACTACGGTCATCACCGGGAGTGGTCCCGATTATTGTCACTTCGGGGTTGCCGGATCATAACACATAGTAGGTGACTATAGACTTGCAAGATAGGATCAAGAACTCTCATATATTGATGAAAACATAATAGGTTCAGATCTGAAATCATGGCACTCGGGCCCTAGTGACAAGCATTAAGCATAGGAAAGTCATAGCAACATCAATCTCAGAACACAGTGGATACTAGGGATCAAACCCTAACAAAAATAACTCGATTACATGATAAATCTCATCCAACCCATCACCGTCCAGCAAGCCTACGATGGAATTACTCACGCACAGCGGTGAGCATCATGAAATTGGTGATGGAGGATGGTTGATGATGACGATGGCGACGGATTCCCCTCTCCGGAGCCCCAAACAGACTCCAGATCAGCCCTCCCAAGAGGTTTTAGGGCTTGGCGGTGGCTCCGTATCATAAAATGCGATGAATCTTTCTCCTTTATTTTTTTCTCCCCGAAAGTGAATATATAGAGTTGGGGTTGAGGTCGAAGGAGCTTCAGGGGGCCCACGAGGTAGGGGGCGCGCCCCCCACCCTTGTGGCTAGGGTGTGGGCCCCTGGCCTTGATCTTTTGCCAGTATTTTTTTATTATTTCCAAAAAGACGCTCCGTGGAGTTTCAGGTCATTCCGAGAACTTTTGTTTCTGCACATAAATAACACCATGGCAATTCTGCTGAAAACAGCGTCAGTCCGGGTTAGTTCCATTCGAATCATGCAAGTTAGAGTCCAAAACAAGGGCAAAAGTGTTTGGAAAAGTAGATACGATGGAGACGTATCACAAGGCACGTATTGTATTGTTGCCATCGAGGATAACAAGATGGGGTTTATATCATATTGCATGAGTTTATCCCTCTACATCATGTCATCTTGCTTAAAGCATTACTCTGTTCTCTTGAACTTAATACTCTAGATGCATGCTAGATAGCGGTCGATGTGTGGAGTAATAGTAGTAGATGCGAGCAGGAGTCGGTCTACTTGTCTTGGATGTGATGCCTATATACATGATCATACCTAGATATTCTCATAACTATGCTCAATTCTGTCAATTGCTCAACAGTAATTTGTTCACCCACCGTAATACTTATGCTCTCGAGAGAAGCCTCTAGTGAAACCTATGGCCCCGGGGTCTATTTTCCATCATATTAATCTTCTAATACTTAGTAATTTCCTTTGCCATTTATTTTACTTGCATCTTTATTTCTCTTTATCATAAAAATACCAAAAATATTATCGTATCATATCTATCAGATCTCACCCTCATAGGTGACTGTGAAGGGATTGACAACCCCTTTATCGCGTTGGTTGCAAGGAGTTTATTTGTTTGTGTAGGTGCGAGGGACTCGTGCATGGCCTCCTACTGGATTGATACCTTGGTTCTCAAAAACTGAGGGAAATACTTACGCTGCTTGATACGTCTCCAACGTATCTATAATTTTTGATTGCTCCATGCTATATTATCTACTATTTTGGACTATATTGGGCTTTATTTTCCACTTTTATATTATTTTTGGGACTAACCTATTAACCGGAGGCCCAGCCCAGAATTGTTGTTTTTTGCCTATTTTAGTGTTTCGAAGAAACGGAATATCAAACGGAGTCCAAACGGAATGAAACCTTCGGGAACGTGATTTTCTCACCGAATATGACCCAGGAGACTTGGACCCTACGCCAAGGAAGCTTCGATGTGGGCACGAGGTAGGGGGCGCGCCCTATACCCCTAGGCGCGCCCCCCACCCTCGTGGGCCCACCGAAGCTCCACCGACGTACTTCTTCCTCCTATATATACCTACGTACCCCCAAATGAACAGATACAGAGCCAAAAACCTAATTCCACCGCCGCAACTTTCTGTATCCACGAGATCCCATCTTGGGGCCTGTTCTGGAGCTTCGCCGAAGAGGGTCGTCATCACGGAGGGCTTCTACATCATCATAGCCTCTCCGATGAAGTGTGAGTAGTTTACCTCAGACCTTCGGGTCCATAGTTAGTAGCTAGATGGCTTCTTCTCTCTTTTTGGATCTCAATACAAAGTTCTCCCCCTCTCTCGTGGATATCTATTCGATGTAATCTTCTTCTTTTTACGGTGTGTTTGTTGAGACCGATGAATTGTGGGTTTATGATCAAGTCTATCTATGAATAATATTTGAATCTTCTCTGAATTCTTTTATGTATGATTGGTTATCTTTTCAAGTCTCTTCGAATTATCAGTTTGGTTTGGCCTACTAGATTGGTTTTTCTTGCCATGGGAGAAGTGCTTAGCTTTGGGTTCGATCTTGCGGTGTCCTTTCCCAGTGACAGAAGGGGCAGCAAGGCACGTATTGTATCGTTGCCATCGAGGATAACAAGATGGGGTTTATTTCATATTGCATGAATTTATCTCTCTACATCATGTTATCTTGCTTAAAGCATTACTCTGTTTTTAACTTAATACTGTAGATGCATGCTGGATAGCGGTCGATGAGTGGAGTAATAGTAGTAGATGCAGAATCGTTTCGGTCTACTTATCACGGACGTGATGCCTATATACATGATCATGCCTAGATATTCTCATAACTATGCTCAATTCTGTCAATTGCTCAACAGTAATTTGTTCACCCACCGTAGAATACTTATGCTCTTGAGAGAAGCCACTAGTGAAACCTATGGCCCCCGGGTCTATTCTCATCATATCAATCTCCATCACTTTAATCTTTCTTTGCTTTTTTACTTTGCCTTTTACTTTTCACTTTGCATCTTTATACCAAAAATACCAAAAATACTATCTATCAGATCTCACTCTCGTAAGTGACCATGAAGGGATTGACAACCCCTAATCGCGTTGGTTGCGAGTAGCTATCGTTTTGTGCAGGTATGAGGGACTTGAGCGTGGCCTCCTACTTGATTGATACCTTGGTTCTCAAAAACTGAGGGAAATACTTACGCTACTCTGCTGCATCATCCTCTCCTCTTCGGGGAAAACCAACGCAAGCTCAAGAGGTAGCAAGAAGAATTTCTGGTGCCGTTGCCGGGGAGTCTACGCAAAAAGTCAACATACCAAGTACCCATCACAATCCCTATCTCTCGCATTACATTAGTTGCCATTTGCCTCTCGTTTTCCTCTCCCCCACTTCACCCTTGCCGTTTTATTCGCCCTCTCTCTCTATCCTCCCTCTCTTTCTCTATTTGCCTTTTTTGCCCGTTTCTTGTTTGCTCGTATGGTTGGAATAGTCGTTTATTTATTACTAAATAGAGAAGCTGATATCTATGGATCCTCATCCGCTTGCCAATCTTTTTAAGAGATACAATTATGATAAACCAATTCCTAGTGATTTGGATGCACTAGATTATATTTATAAGCTTTTACCTGAAATCCGTAAATCTGAAAATTGTGATGAAGTGCTTCACGATAGATCTTTGAATAAAAAACATGATTGCAATGATTTTATTATAAATTCTATTGATGTAAATTATGCTAATAATATGCAAAACCCTAAGCTCGGGGATGCTAGTTTTGTTATGTCCAATAGTCATGATTGGGGAGATTCTTCTTATGACCTTGAAATTTTATTTAAGCCCCATGATGAATATAAGATTGATAATAGTGTTTTGAATAATATTGAAAGTGGGTTTGGAAGAGTGTCAACTTTAGATCCCACATATTTGGATAACATTCAATCTTATGGAATTTTTGATAAAAGTGGGCTTGGAGAAATCATGACTTTAGTTAATGATAATCCCACTATTTTGGAAGAGTGTCAACTTTGCATGCATGTGGATCATATTGAGAATATGTTATGTGATAGCTATATTCTTGAATTTGCCTATGATCCTACATGTAATTATTATGAGAGAGGAAAATATGGTTATAGAAACTTTCATGCTACTAAATTACCTCTCGTTATGTTGAGATTGCTATTGTTCTTTTCCGCTTCCTTGCATATGCTAGTTTTTGCTTGCTATGATAATTTGTTTGCCTATAAGATGCCTATTCATAGGAAGTATGTTAGACTTAGATGTGTTTGTCACATGATTTATGATGCTCTCTTTGTGCTTCAATTCTTGTCTTTCATGTGAGCATCGTTAAAATTATCAATGCCTAGCTAATAGGCTTTAAAAGAAAAGCGCTTGTTGGGAGATAACCCAATATATTTCCTTTCTGTCGTTGAATAAATAACCCATCTACCTTCTGTTTGGATGTGGTTTGTGTTTTAATTAGTGTTTGTGCCAAGTTAGACCTATTGGATCTTCTTGGATGATAGTTATTTGATCTTGCTGTAATTTCCAGAAACTTTGCGTTCAGTGCCCGAATTATTAAAAATCATTAGAATGTGATAAAATACTGATTCCAATTGGTGCTGATCAATAAACAGACTTTATAGGCTGTCCAATTTTGGTAGATTTTTTGGAGTTCCAGAAGTTTGCGTTAGTTACAGATTACTACAGACTGTTCTGTTTTTGACAGATTCTGTTTTTCGTGTGTTGTTTGCTTATTTTGATGAATCTATGGCTAGTAAAATAGTTTATAATCCATAGAGAAGTTCGAATACAGTAGGTTTAACACCAATATAAATAAAGAATGAGTTAATTACAGTACCTTGAAGTGGTCTATTGTTTTCTTTCTCTAACGGAGCTCACGAGATTTCTATTGAGTTTTGTGTTGTGAAGTTTTCAAGTTTTGGGTGAATTCTTTTGATGGATTATGGAACAAGGAGTGGCAAGAGCCTAAGCTTGGGGATGCCCATGGCACCCCCAAGATAATCCAAGGACACCAAAAAGTCAAAGCTTGGGGATGCCCCTGAAGGCATCCCCTCTTTCGTCTACTTCCATCGGCAATTTACTTGGAGCTATATTTTTATTCACCAACATGATATGTGTTTTGCTTGGAGCGTCTTGTATTATTTGTGTCTTTGTTTGCTAGTGTGCCACAATCATCCTTGATGTACACACCTTTTGAGAGAGCCATACATGAATTAGAATTTGATAGAATACTCTATGTGCTTCACTTATATCTTTTGAGCTATGTAGTTTTGCTCTATGTGCTTCACTTATATCTTTTGAGCGTTATAATTTTGCTCTATGTGCTTCACTTAGATCTTTTAGAGCACGGTGGTGGATTTGTTTTAAAGAAACTATTGATCTCTCATGCTTCACTTAAATTATTTTGAGAGTCTTAATAGCATTGTAATTTACTTAATAATAACATGCTTGGTATTCAAGATTTGTGAAACTTTCTTTTGAGTGCGTTGAATACTAAGAAAAGTTGGATGCTTGATAATTGTTTTGAGATATGGAGGTGGTAATATCAAAGTCATGCTAGTAGAGTAATTCTGCATTTGAGAAGTGCTTGAGTTAAAGTTTGCAAGTCCCGTAGCATGCACGTATGGTAAACGTTATGCAACAAATTTGAAACATGAGGTGTTATTTGATTGTCCTCCTTATGAGTGGCGGTCGGGGACGAGCGATGGTATTTTCCTACCAATCTATCCCCCTAGGAGCATGCGCGTAATGCTTTGGATTTTGATGGCTTGTAGATTTTTGCAATAAGTATATGAGTTCTTTATGACTAATGTTGAGTCCATAGATTATACACACTCTCACCCTTCCATCATTGCTAGCCTCTACGGTACCGTGCATTGCCCTTTCTCACATCGAGAGTTGGTGCAAACTTCTCCGGTGCATCCAAACCCCATGATATGATACGCTCTTTCACACATAAACCTCCTTATATCTTCCTCAAAACAGCCACCATACCTACCTATTATGGCATTTCCATAGCCATTCCGAGATATATTGCCATGCAACTTTCCACCATCCAGTTTATCATGACACATTCATCATTGTCATATTGCTAGCATGATCATGTAGTTGACATAGTATTTGTGGCAAAGCCATCGTTCATAATTCTTTCATACTTGTCACTCTTGGTTCATTGCATATCCCGGTACACCGCCGGAGGCATCCATATATAGTCATACTTTGTTCTAGTATCGAGTTGTAATCATTGAGTTGTAAATAAATAGAAGTGTGATGATCATCATTCAATAGAGCATTGTCCCAAAAAAAGAGAAAGGCCAAAGAAAAAAAGAAGTTCCAAAAAAGAAAATAAATAAAAGGGGCAATGTTACTATCCTTTTTTCCACACTTGTGCTTCAAAATCTTCATGATAGAGAGTCTCGTGTTTTGTCACTTTCATATACTAGTGGGAATTTTTCATTATAGAACTTGGCTTGTGTATTCCAACAATGGGCCTCCTCAAGTGCCCTAGGTCTTCATGAGCAAGCAAGTTGGATGCACACCCACTTAGTTTCTTTTGTTGAGCTTTCATACATTTATAGCTCTAGTGCACCCGTTGCATGGCAATCCCTACTCCTTGCATTAACATCAATCGATGGGCATCTCCATAGCCCATTGATTAGCCTCGTTGATGTGAGACTTTCTCCTTTTTGTCTTCTCCACATAACCCCCATCATTATATTCTATTCCACCCATATTGCTATATCCATGGCTCACGCTCATGTATTGCGTGAAAGTTTATGAGTTTGAAATTATTAAGGTATGAAACAATTGCTTGGCTTGTCATGGGGTTGTGCATGATGAGAGAATTCTTGTGTGACAAAAATGGAGCATGACTAAACTATATGATTTTGTAGGGATGAACTTTCTTTGGCCATGTTACTTTGAGAAAACATAATTGCTTTGTTGGTTTGCTTGAAGTATTATTATTCTCTATGTCAATTTTAACTTTTGTCTTGAATCTTTCTAATCTGAATACTCGTACCACAATTAAGAAGATTTGCATTGAAATTATGCCAAGTAGCACTCCGCATCAAAAATTCTCTTTTTATCATTTACCTACTCGAGGACGAGCAGGAATTAAGCTTGGGGATGCCTGATACGTCTCCAATGTATCTATAATTTTTGATTGCTCCATGCTATATTATCTACTATTTTGGACTATATTGGGCTTTATTTTCCACTTCTATTATTTTTGGGACTAACCTATTAACCGGAGGCCCAGCCCAGAATTGCTGTTTTTTGCCTATTTCAGTGTTTCGAAGAAACGAAATATCAAACGGAGTCCAAACGGAATGAAACCTTCGGGAACATGATTTTCTCACCGAATATGACCCAGGAGACTTGGACCCTATGCCAAGGAAGCTTTGAGGTGGGCACGAGGTAGGGGGCGCGCCCTATACCCCTAGGCGCGCCCCCACCCTCGTGGGCCCACCGAAGCTCCACCGACGTACTTCTTCCTCCTATATATACCTACGTACCCCCAAACGAACAGATACGGAGCCAAAAACCTAATTCCATCGCTGCAACTTTCTGTATCCACGAGATCCCATCTTGGGGCCGGTTCCGGAGCTCCGCCGGAGAGGGCCGTCATCACAGAGGACTTCTACATCATCATAGCCTCTCCGATGAAGTGTGAGTAGTTTACCTCAGACCTTCGGGTCCATGGTTAGTAGCTAGATGGCTTCTTCTCTCTTTTTGGATCTCAATACAAAGTTCTCCCACTCTCTCGTGGATATCTATTCGATGTAATCTTCTTCTTTTTACGGTGTGTTTGTTGAGACCGATGAATTGTCGGTTTATGATCAAGTCTATCTATGAATAATATTTGAATCTTCTCTGAATTCTTTTATGTATGATTGGTTATCTTTGCAAGTCTCTTTGAATTATCAGTTTGGTTTGGCCTACTAGATTGGTTTTTCTTGCCATGGGAGAAGTGCTTAGCTTTGGGTTCGATCTTGCGGTGTCCTTTCCCAGTGACAGAAGGGGTAGCAAGGCACGTATTGTATCGTTGCCATCGAGGATAACAAGATGGGGTTTATTTCATATTGCATGAATTTATCTCTCTACATCATGTCATCTTGCTTAAAGCGTTACTCTGTTTTTAACTTAATACTATAGATGCATGCTGGATAGCGGTCGATGAGTGGAGTAATAGTAGTAGATGCAGAATCGTTTCGGTCTACTTGTCACGGACGTGATGCCTATATACATGATCATGCCTAGATATTCTCATAACTATGCTCAATTCTGTCAATTGCTCAACAGTAATTTGTTCACCCACCGTAGAATACTAGTGCTCTTGAGAGAAGCCACTAGTGAAACCTATGGCCCCCGGGTCTATTCTCATCATATCAATCTCCATCACTTTAATCTTGCTTTGCTTTTTACTTTGCCTTTTACTTTTCACTTTGCATCTCTATACCAAAAATACCAAAAATACTATCTATCAAATCTCACTCTCGTAAGTGACCGTGAAGGGATTGACAACCCCTAATCGCGTTGGTTGCGAGTAGCTATCGTTTTGTGCAGGTACGAGGGACTTGAGCGTGGCCTCCTACTGGATAGATACCTTGGTTCTCAAAAACTGAGGGAAATACTTACGCTACTCTGCTGCATCATCCTCTCCTCTTCGGGGAAAACCAACGCAAGCTCAAGAGGTAGCACTGCTCTGCTGCATCACCCTTTTCTCTTCAAGGGAAAACCAACGCAGTGCTTAAGAGGTAGTAAGAAGGATTTCTGGCGCCGTTGCCGGGGAGTCTACGCAAAAGTCAACATACCAAGTACCCATCACAAACCCTTATCTCCCGCATTACATTATTTGCCATTTGCCTCTTGTTTTTCTCTCCCCCACTTCACCCTTGCTGTTTTATTCGCCCTTCTTCTGTTCATCTTTTTGTTTGCTTTTATGTCTTACTTGGCTCGTTTGCTCGTTTGGTTGGAATAGTTGTTTATTTATTACTAAATAGAGAACCTAAGATCTATGGATCCTCATCCACTTGCTAATCTTTTTAAGAGATCCAATTATAATGAACCAATTGCTAGTGAGTTTTTTGCACTAGATTATCTTTATGAGGTTTTGCTTGAAATTCGTGAATCTAAAAAGTGTGATGAAGTACTTTATGGAGTGATTCACAATGGATATTTGAATAGAAAGCATGATTGCAATGATGATAGTATAAATTCTATGAATGTCAATTGTGCTAATAATATGCAAAACTCTAAGCTTGGGGATGCTAGTTTTTCTATGTTCACTACTTGTTGCAATGATCATGATTGGGGTGATTCTTCTTTTGATCTTGAAAATTTATTTACTCCCCATGATGATTATGAGATTGATAATAGTGTTTGCAATAATACTGAAAGTGGGTTTGGAAGAGTGTCAACTTTAGATCCCACATATTTGGATAATGTTCAATCTTATGAAGAGGTCATGACTTTTGTTAATGTTAATCCCACTATTTTGGAAGAGTCTCAATTTTGCATGCATGTGGATCGTGTTGAAGATATTTTATGTGATAGATATTTTGTTGAATTTTCTTATGATACCACATGTAATTATTATGAGAGAGGAAAATGTGATTGTAGAAATTTTCATGTTACTAAATTACCTCTCGTTATGTTGAGATAGCTATTGTTTCTTTCCGCTTCCTTGCATATGCTAGTTTTTGCTTGCTATGATAATTTGTTTGCCTTTAAGATGCCTATGAATAGGAAGTATGTTAGACTTAGATGTGTTTGTCACGTGTTTTATGATGCTCTCTTTGTGCTTCAATTCTTGTCTTTCATGTGAGCATCATTAAAATTATCAATGCCTAGCTATAAGGCTTTAAAGAAAAGCGCTTGTTGGGAGACAACTCAATATTTTTCCTTGCTGTTATCTAATAAATAATTTATCTAGCCTCTGTTTTTTTGTGTGTTTAATTAGTGTTTGTGCCAAGTAGAACCGTTGGGAAGACTTGGGGAAAGTCTTTTTAATCTTGCTGTAAAAAATAGAAACTTTAGCGCTCACGAGAACTGCTACCATTTTTATTTGGAAAGTGCTATTTAGTTAATTCTTTTTGCGGATGACAGTAAGGGCAACAAGGCATGTATTGTATTGTTCCATCGAGGATAACAAGATGGGGTTTATATCATATTGCATGAGTTTATCCCTCTACATCATGTCATCTTGCTTAAAGCGTTACTCTGTTCTCTTGAACTTAATACTCTAGATGCATGCTAGATAGCGGTCGATGTGTGGAGTAATAGTAGTAGATGCGGGCAGGAGTCGGTCTACTTGTCTTGGATGTGATGCTTATATACATGATCATACCTAGATATTCTCATAACTATGCTCAATTCTGTCAATTGCTCAACAGTAATTTGTTCACCCACCATAATACTTATGCTCTCGAGAGAAGCCTCTAGTGAAACATATGGCCCCCGGGTCTATTTTCCATCATATTAATCTTCTAATACTTAGTTATTTCCTTTGCCATTTATTTTAATTGCATCTTTATTTCTCTTTATCATAAAAATACTAAAAATATTATCTTATCATATCTATCAGATCTCACTCTCGTAGGTGACCGTGAAGGGATTGACAACCCCTTTATCGCGTTGGTTGCGAGGAGTTTATTTGTTTGTGTAGGTGCGAGGGACTCGTGCGTGGCCTCCTACTGGATTCATACCATGGTTCTCAAAAACTGAGGGAAATACTTACGCTGCTTTGCTGCATTACCATTTCCTCTTCAAGGGAAAACCAACGCAGTGCTCAAGAGGTAGCAGGGGGCGCGCCCGGGGGGCAGGGCACGCCCCCACCCTCGTGGACAGTTGAAGGCCCCCCTGACGTGGATCTTCCTTCCAGTATTTTTTATATATTCCAAAATAATTCTTCGTTGATTTTTAGGTCATTCTGAGAACTTTTATTTCTGCACAAAAATAACACCATGGCAATTCTGCTGAAAACAACGTCAGTCCGGGTTAGTTCCATTCAAATCATGCAATTTAGGGTCCAAAACAAGGGCAAAAGTGTTTGAAAAAGTACGAAGGAGACGTATCAACCCAAAATTCATCGAATCTCAACAAACACACCGCAAAAAGAGTTACATCGAATAGATCTCCAAGAAGATCTAGGAGAACTTTGTATTGAGATTCAAAGAGAGAGAAGAAGTCATCTAGCTAATAAATATGGACCCGAAGGTCTGAATTAAACTACTCACACATCATCGGAGGGGCCATGGAGTTGATGTAGAGGCCCTCCGTGATTGATGCCCCCTCCGACGGAGCTCTGGAAAAGGCCCCAAGATGGGATCTCTTGGGTATAGAAGATTGCGGCGGTGGAAATAGGGTTTCGTCATGCTCCTGGATGTTTTCAGGGTATATGAGTATATATAGGAGGAAGAAGTAGGTCGGTTGAGCGACGAGGGGCCCATGAGGGGGGAGGGCGTGCCCCTGCCTCGTGGACTCCTTGTTTGTTTCTTGACGTCCACTCCAAGTCCTCTGGATCATGTTTGTTCCAAAAATCATGTTCCGAAGGTTTCATTCTGTTTGGATTCCGTTTGATATTCCTTTTCTGCGAAACACTAAAATAGGCAAAAAAACACAATTTGCACTAGGCCTTGGGTTAGTAGGTTAGTGCCAAAAATAATATAAAAGTGTAAAATAAAGCCCATTAACATCCAAAACAGATAATATAATAGCACGGAACAATAAAAAATTATAGATACATTGGAGACGTATCAGCGGTCAATCATCCACAGGCACTAGCCTAAAGTTGCGAAGACCTTCAACATGAATGAAGGTTCAATATTCACCTTCCGCTTCAGCAGTTTTCCAGATGAGATGCATCTCTATATGTACCGTTTATGATGCTAATTTTGAAAGGTTCTAGATGTTGCATGTGAAACTTGCTGCTGGTGCAGTTGTGTAATGGGGTAGCTGAGTGCTGAAGCTATATCATGTTGTACTCTGATGTATTTCAATTATGAAATCATGCTTCCTTAGTATGGAAATTGTCGTGGTTTTGTCACGGCAGATGTCCTAGTGTAAGGACTTAGTTGTGGAGCCATCATGATGGGTTAGCTTAAAGGGGTTAAAGCAGGACAAAGGGCAGGCGCTTTAACCCCTTTAAGCTAACCCATCGCGATGGCTCCACAACTAAGTCCTTACACTAGGACATCTGCCGTGACAAAACCACGACAGTTGGCGCCCAGCGTGGGGCTATCGAATGATGGTTTCAAGTTCTTAGAGGGCAGCTTCGAAGGGCTCAAGGGATACGTTGTGGGCCGGATGACCAAGAGTCATCACGGTAAGCTCTACATTGACGATGCAAGCTGGGGCCCAGAGGCCGGCTCAATTGAGTATGGATATCGGATCCCCTTCGGCGGTATTCATGTTTTCATCAGCAAGATCGGCGAACCGGGCCCTGAGCCGGACATCTGCACCGACATCATCGAAATGGCTCAGCGTGCGAGATCCGCACGGGTTCAGCCTGCCATGAAGCGTGCCTTCGTGGGAGTCATCCACGGAGCAGAGTCTGAGGATAGATCGGTATCTGGTGGTGAAACCGTCGTTTACTCTGATGACGAATCATCTACCGAAGAGACCGAGTCATTGTACCAACTGCAAGATGGCCGGTTTGGGGGTTGTTCCGATGGCGACAGTATTCCGGACCCCTTTGATCCACCGAGCCGAGTTGCGATCTTCATGACCGGTACACAGTCAGCACAACATTCATCAACCGTGGCAGCAATGATCTCCAGTTCAGCAGCAGTGACAGCAGCTGGGGCAGGAGGCCCTGCGTAACCGCCGGCTCAGGTTTTGTCCGATTTTTTTGACGCTCTGGCAACACTACTGGAGGCCGAAGTTAACCCGGCGAATCAGGATCAGCATAACACAGAAGTCGCAAAGGTGAAGGATCAGATAGCTCAAGCCAATGCAGACCTGGCAGCCGAAAACACCAGGATGGCTGCGGAGCGGGCCGAGTTGGATGCGCAGGCTTATCGGCTTATGTTGGATCAGAACGCGTCAAATGATGTAATAAGGAGAAGGTACCGGTCTCACCTGCCTTCGGTTTATGAGCCAAGGAATCTCTTTAACACACCAGGAGCAGGAACCAGTAACCAGCCAGTGGTAAACCGGGTCAAAGCACCTGGAACAGGGGCGCCGGTTCAGCCGCGCACAATGGATCTGCCTCGTCCGAATATCCCGTCGCATCACGTGTCAACACCTCCGGGTCATTTCTCCAACCCTTTAGATAACATAGTCGCCGCCGCTTCACGATTAGCAGCCCTCTCGGTCGACGGTGAGTACCCCGTAGCAGTTGAGACGCGGCGGGCTAGGGAGCTCCTTCAGACAGCTTTGACTCAGCAGCAGGCTTATTCGTACAGTCGTGAGAGGATCCATTCCACCCCTCGCCCAAGCCGGAGTTACATCAGACATATCGATGAAGCAGGTGTGTCAAGCAGTGCGCGAAATCATAATCCGCCTCATGGTCATAACCCGGCGGGCGGTGGTGCCGATGTTCAGAACATGGGGAACCAAGGCGGAGCACGTCAAGAGGCCGAGTTAGCAGCACAGCATGCGGCCCGTCAACCTTCTCCGTTCCATCCAGCGACTTCGGTTGAAACAGGAGTAACTTTCAGATCTCTGGGTGTGCCGTGTTTGGCCCCGGCTTTGCGGAACGTACGGTTGCCCAAGGATTTTAAGGGCCCCCGTAAGGTACCCAATTATACGGATGATTTACCTCCAGAGGCGTGGGTCGAGAGTTATGAGATGGCGATGGAGCTGTTGGATGTTGACGAGGTTGCATGTGCTAAGTATTTTACCATGATGTTAGAAGGAACGGCTCGTACGTGGTTGAAGGGACTACCAGCTAACTCCATTGGGTCGTGGGCCGAGTTAAAATCCCGGTTTATCCAGAATTTCAAGGACACGTGCAAGCAACCCATGTTGATTGTGGATTTGGCCTCCTGTGTCCATGAAGAAGGTGGATCAACAACCCATTGGGTGCGCCGGGTTTCAATGATATTGCATTCTTCAGACCAGATCAATGTCGATTCAGCAGTCCTGACGTTGGAGAAAAACTGCAGTTTTATGCCCCTCAAGCAGAAATTAGGGCAGCTCAAACGTCATTGCAATGACATGGGGACACTTATGGCGGCTCTGGTTAAGTACGTTGACTCTGATAGTACCAAGGATCCCGAATCTGATGATGACAACAAACCGGGAAAGGGAAAGAAGAGCAGCAGCACCAAAGGGCAGCAGCATAACCCGGCGGTGAATCAAGGAGGTAATGGTAAGTGCAAGGCTGATAACAACCTAGACTTCGTAGCGAATACCAATACGCAGAATGGTGGCTAGGGCCTCAAGGGTAGACCACCCCCGCAAACCGGAGGATCAGGCATGAATCTTGAGTATATGTTGAATCAGCCCTGTCCGAAGCATGGTACACGTCAGAGACCATCTGCTCATCTCTGGAAGGATTGTTATATCATGAAAGAGTTCAAGAATTCAAATCTTTTTCAAGGTAACCATGGACCGGGAGGTGGTCCAGGATCTGGTTCACAGGGGTCAGGTTGTGGTGGTAGCGGTTCAGGCTCTGGATTTCAAGGTCATCAAGGCAGTCAGAGCAATCAGGGGGGCTATCATCAACAGTCCGGTCAGGGGAATCAACAGTAGCAGTCTGGATATCAGAGTAACCCGAAACAGCTGAATAGTGGGCAATACCACGTCTTCACCACAAGTTCGTGTAAGCAGGATCGGAAGCTTCATAAAAGGGCAGTAAACTCCGTTGAACCGGCCGTACCCTGTTACTTGCACTGGTCTGAGCAGCCCATTGTGTGGAGTCGAGAGGATCATCCACCCCGGGTTGATAATCCGGGTCATCTGGCATTGGTGGTTGCACCTCAGGTTGGAGGGTATAAGTTCACCAAGGTGCTCATGGACGGAGGGAGCAGCATCAACATCCTCTATTATGAAACCTTCCGTCGTATGGGGTTGGCGGATAAAAACCTTAAACCGTCCAACATTGTTTTTCATGGTGTGGTGCCTGGTAAGTCAGCATATCCGGTTGGTAAGATAGCTCTGGAAGTTGCGTTTGGAGATGAGTATGACTCCCGATCCGAGACATTGACCTTTGAGGTGGTGAAAATCAAAAGCCCTTATCATGCTCTATTTGGACGGTTGGCTTATTCTAAGTTTATGGCAATACCATGTTATGTCTATCTGCACCTCAAGATGTCAGGTCATAAGGGGACCATCACGGTACATGGGAGCTGAAGGATAGCCTTGGAATGCGAGGAAGGTGATGCGGCTTATGCTGAGTTGGTTCGTGCAACAGAGTAGTTGAAATTTATCAACACAATGTTGATCCAGCGGATATGACTTCTTTGAAAAATCCAACTACAGAGCATGATCCAGCATTGAAGTTTAAATCGGCTGAGGAAACCAAGTCAGTTGATTTTGTTCCTGGCGATTCATCCAAGCAGTTTAGCATCAGTGCTAATCTGGATCCGAAATAGGAAAGCGCGCTCATTGAGTTCATCTGTGAGAACCGGGACATCTTTGCATGGAAACCTTCTGACATGCCAGGTGTACCGAGCGAACTCGCTGAGCACACTCTTAATATTGATCCTAAGTTTAAACCGGTCAGGCAGTTTCTCCGCCGCTTTAATGAAGAAAGGCGTAAGGCTATTGGTGAAGAGGTAGCCTGGCTCTTGGCAGCAGGTTTTATTGGGGAGGTTTTTCACCCTGAGTGGTTAGCTAACCCGGTGCTAGTACTTAAGAAGAATGGCACTTGGCATATGTGTGTGGACTACACAAATTTGAACAAGGCTTGTCCGGCTGATCCCTTTGCTCTCCCTCGTATTGATGAAATCATTGATGCTACGGTGGGTTGTGAGCGTTTGAGTTTTCTGGATTCTTACTCTGGTTATCACAAGATCAAAATGGCAGTTAAGGACCAGGAGAAGACGTCTTTTATAACTCCCTTTGGAGCCTTCTGCTATGTATCTATGCCTTTTGGGCTCAAAAGTGCCCAGGCGACTTATCAATGCTGCGTGCAGAATTGTCTTCATAATCAGATTGGGCGCAATGTTCATGCTTATGTGGATGATATAGTTGTCAAGTCCAGGAAGAAGGAAATGTTGATAGATGATTTGAAGGAAACTTTTGATAATCTCTGAGTTTATAAGATGATGCTTAATCCGTCCAAGTGTACCTTTGGTGTACCGGCAGACAAGCTCTTGGGTTTTCTAGTGTCTAATAGGGGTATTGAGGCTAACCCGGACAAGATAAAAGCAATCACTTCTCTGGCTAAACCGATGTGCATTAATGATGTTCAACGTCTCGCGGGTCGTATTGCAGCATTGAGCCGGTTTATCAGCCGGTTGGGGGAGAAGGCTATCCCTCTGTATAAGATGATGAAAAAGATAGATAATTTTGTCTGGAGTGATGCGTCTGATGTAGCATTTGAGGACTTCAAGAAACAATTAGCTGAGCCCCTGTGCTTGCTGCTCCTGTTGACAAAGAGCCACTGCTGTTATATGTCGCTGCTAATGCCCGGGTTGTCAGTGTGGCTATTGTGGTAGAGCGGAAGGAGGCAGGTAAGGAATATCCGGTCCAATGGCCGGTTTATTATATCAGTGAGGTACTCATTGAGTCCAAACAGAGATACCCACATTGGCAGAAGCTGGTGTATGGAGTTTTTATGGCAAGCCGGAAGCTTAAACAGTACTTTCAGGGTCACCCCATCATTGTGATCAGCTATGCTCCTTTGGGGGATATAATCCAAAATAGGGAAGCAACTGGCCGGGTTGCCAAGTGGGCCATTGAGCTTGGACCTCATGGGTTAAAGTATATGCCTCGAACGGCAATTAAGTCCCAGGCACTTGTGGATTTCATCAATGATTGGACAGAATTGCAGACACCAGAGGAAAAGCCGGATAACACATATTGGACTCTTCACTTTGATGGGTCCAGGCAATTGAAGAGCTCGGGGGCTAGATTTGTGCTAGCTTCCCCTCGAGGTGATAAATTTTGTTATGTCCTCCGTTTAATGTTTCCTTGCACTAACAATGCAGTGGAATATGAGGCTTTACTCCACGGTCTTCGAGTGGCTAAGGAGATGAACTTAAGCCAGGTTAGGTGCTTTGGTGACTCAGATTTGGTAGCTCAACAAGTATCAGGTACTTGGGACTCTAAGGATCCACTCATGGCGGCTTATCGACGGGAGGTGGATATTATCGCTGGTCATTTCAAGGGTTACCAGGTTGAGCATGTGGACCGGAGGAAGAATGAAGAGGCAGACGCTTTAAGCCAGTTGGGTTCTCAACGTAAACCGGTGCCGCCCAACGTTTTTCTTGATGTCCTTCATAACCCGTCGGTCAAGTTACCCATAGAGGAGGATTTGGCTATTCCTGGCCTGGAGGCTCAATTGGTGGCGGCTCTTCATGTTATCCCGGATTGGACGGTTCCCTATTTGGCATATATGACCCGAGGCGAGTTACCCGAGGATGAGGTTTTGGCCCGGCAGATAATCCGGTGGTCCAAGTCAATGACTATTGTCAACGGAGAGTTCCATCATTGCAGTGTTACAGGGGCGTTTCAGCGTTGTGTGTCCCCGGAAGAAGGCCGTGAGATCCTTCGTGAGATCCATGAAGGGGACTATGGGCATCATGCCGGTTCAATGTCTTTGGTAGCCAAAGCTTTTCCTCATGGTTTTTATTAGATGACGGCTCATGCTGATGTTGAGGACTTGGTCAGAAGGTGTGACGGTTGTCAGAAATTTTCATGTCAAGCTCATGTTCCGACTCAGGAGTTAAGGATGATTCCAATCACTTGGCCATTTGCAGTTTGGGGGCTTGATATGGTGGGACCCTTTAAGAGATCCAAGGATAATAAGACCCACCTCTTGCTGGCAGTTGACAAGTTCACTAAATGGGTAGAGGCCGAGCCAGTGAGCAAATGTGATGCAGCGACGGCGGTTCAGTTCATGAAGAAGGTGATCTTCCGCTTTGGCTTTCCACATAGCATTATCACTGACAATGGCACTAACCTCTCCAAGGGAGCTATGGAAGAGTTTTTTCAACATGAGTATATCCGGCTTGATATATCATCAATAGCTCACCCCCAGTCTAATGGCGAAGCTGAGAGAGCCAATCAAGAGATCTTAAGAGGTATTAAACCCCGACTTATGGTTCCTTTGCAGAGGACGCCGGGTTGTTGGGTCGAGGAGTTACCTTCCGTATTATGGAGCATTAATACCACCCCCAATAGGTCTACGGGTTACACACCCTTTTTCATGGTTTATGGAGCAGAAGCAGTTCTCCCTAGTGACATCCGTCATGACTCGCCCCGTGTGGCGGCTTATGTTGAAGTTGACAATGAAAAGGCACGTCAGTAAGCACTTGACCTGTTAGATGAAGAGCGTGATATTGCAGCAGCTTGTTCGGCGATTTACCAGCAAGACCTGCGTCGTTACCACAGCCGCCGGGTTAAAACCAGAACTTTTCAAGAAGGTGATTTGGTGCTCCGACTCATCCAGGATCAGACTGATATGCACAAGCTATCCCCGCCTTGGGAAGGACCCTTTGTGGTCAGCAAGAATCTAAATAATGGGTCATATTATCTTATCGATTTCGAGACCACAAGGACTCATGCACGTCGGAGGAGGAGACCCGTCGGCCCTGGAACATTGCTCAGCTTAGGCCATACTACACGTGAGCCACAGGCTCCCCGTATGTACATATTTAAAACAATATATATATATATATATTATGATTGATATAATAAAGCGACATCCTTGCTAAAGCAGGGCTTCTGTTGTTCTCTTACATGAGTTTTTGATTACCTTGGTAATCCGGCTATCAAGCCCATATTATAAGAGCACAGCTCTGTTACCTTGGTAATCCGGCTGTCAAGCCCATATTATAAGAGCACAGCTCTGTTACCTTGGTAATCCGGCTATCAAGCCCATACTATAAGAGCACAGCTCTGTTACCTTGGTAATCCGGCTATCAAGCCCGTATTATAAGAGCACAGCTCTGTTACCTTGGTAATCCGACTATCAAGCCAATATCACAACTTCATATGAGCATAGGTCACAAGATCACTTGGGGGCTTGGTCGTATTCGAACAATAGCTACACCTCTTGATAGGCATAAGGCCACCAGGGAAATCACTTGGGGGCTTTGGTCGTATTCGAACCATCGCTTTAACCCTCTTGATCGTTGTAACACCACAATTATAACTATTTCAAACTTTTTTGATTTTTTCTTCGGTTTATAATGTTTTATGAGTGTAATTTATTTATGCTATTTAAACTTGGTCTAGGCCCGTTCATAAACCAGCAACAGCTGAGGAATATCAATATTCAAGTTATGGGTTATCACCCTTATTATACTACCTTGCTGATTCAGCAGTGTGATAAAATATCATAGGTATGATATCTTTCATATTTGGTTACTCTTAAGTGCAGCTTTGGTTATAAACTCGGGTTATATGTTGGGCATTATGACCCGTCCGGCGGTAAACCGCCAGGACACTTTACACTTGTTTTATGCAGAGACAGGTTGAATAAAACTGCTAAAAATCATAAGCAGACATAGCATAATCATGGCGGATTAACAGTGTCATGCAAAACGAATATGCGCGATGGCATAGAAGACCAGGTGTTTAAACTAGCCTATTACAAGGCATTTTGATGCCCAAAAGGATAATTGTTTTCAACAAGTATTGCAATATGCAGAAGGCTAAACCGGCCTCCGGGTCATGACTCTTCGCTGGGCTGACTTGACGGTTCTGGATCATCCTGTGCCGGTTCATCCTCCTTCTCTCCACCCAGCGGCTGGAAGTCAATGGTTGCCCAGTCGATTCTAGTTAGGGCCTTAAATACAGCTTTGTCACTTATAAGTGTGGAGGGATCAACATCAGGGGTGTAGGTATGCTTACGGATTAGCGGGATAAGATTTTCCACATCATGAGTTGGCGCATTAACCCGTCTGTTGTCGGCGTCATAAATCGACTGGTAATGAAAAAAATCTGTCTCTTCAGCCAATTTACTCACTAATGGGCGCATTTCCTTCATTAAAGCTCGGAGATCATCATTGTCAAAATTTGACATGTCTTCCTTTATGCTCGGATAGCCGGGTCAAGATCTGGTATCCATGCTTTAGCCCGGATTAGCGCAATTAGAGCACCTGCCCTTGCAGCTGATTTTTTAACTCCTCAACCCGTGCAGGCAGCATTGACAACTTCTCTAATGTTCCCTTGATCAAAGTTGGGGGCGGTTTGTTATGAGAAGCAGCACAAATGATCCGTTGCGCGTCGGTATATAATTGCTCTATAAGAGTATAGGCAGCCTTCAATTTCTTCTGCATATCAGAGCCTAGATGGGTAATGTGAGATCATGCATCATTGCGCACATCGATAAACTGGCAGTTCATAGGATAATACATGTTAACAGCTGACAATAAGGTTACTTACCAAACACAGTAGTGGTCATGGCATTGATTTGCCGCTTCAAGCCAGTCAGTTCTTCTGCTACCGGATTAAGAGTTGTTTCAGCATCCTCCGCCCGCTTTAGCAGAGTTGCTTTTTCAGTGTCCCACCCTGCCCGTTTGCTTTTAAAGCTTTCATTCAGTTGTTCCATGGCTGTTAAAGCGCTAGTCAGCTCTTCTTTAGCCTTGGAAGTTTCTTCTTGTTGGGACTTGATATTTTCTTGAAGGTCGGCGATTTGAGATTCCTTTTTGCTCAGATCAGCCTGCAAGAGACATTTAAGGAGTTGGTAGTGCATATTTGAAGTCCCAAGCACATAAGAAGTTATACACTTGGCACTTGGGGGCTAATGCATCTTGCCTTTTATCAACTAACAGTTTAAGTACCAAGCACATAACAAGTTATACACTTGGCACTTGGGGGCTAATGCATATTTGCTCAAGTCAAGATTATGGATTTTTCCTCCTCAATCGGATTACAAAGATGATTATCAAAAATTTCAGAAGCTTCATGACAGAAAGGTACCGATTCATCCTAAAGGTATAAACCGGTCCCTAGGGGCTACGCAAGCAAAGTTAAATATTGTTCTGCTACAAGTCCCGGTTCACACTAATATTATGAACCGGCCCTTGGGGGATACTGGAATTGATAGTCTAAGCCAGTCATAAGGAAAGAAAGCTTATGCAGAGTGAGTGATATTTACCTCGTACCGCTCCTTCATCAGGCCCACTAAACCGGCTTCATAGTCGCGGCTTGTGTACAGGCGGTTTAAGAATCCAGAATGAATATCTTGGTTATTGAGGTGGGCATAGCTTGATAAATCTGTTTTCCACTTGCCCTTATCCATAGCAGAAAATTCTTCCTTGGCGCTATGTTTTGATAACACAACGGGATTACCAGGAGTTGTATAGCCTAAACCGGTAACAATGACATCATTCGATTGGTCATCAGCCGCTTTGATTTGGCTTGGTGGTCTATCAGCAGTTTTAGCCGGGCTTGGCGGCTCAGTAGCATGGCTTGTGGGGTCATCTTCCGTCTGTTCAGCAAAGGTCTCATGATGTTCTGGTGGCGGATCATCAAGAGTAGCATCAACATTTGGCTCAAACTGTTCTAGGATTTGTTATGGTTCAGTGGCCGGGTTATCATCAGCCGGTGTATTCAATTTGGCCTTTTTGCCGAGCCTAGCTTTTGGCTCTGAAATGAATGGAAATAAAGGTTAGTATATTAAACAGGTGCAAGGGATAAAGATTTAAGCATAATATGCTTACCCAGGAATAGTCTTAAGAGGTGGAAGTTGTGTCCCTGTTGATTCGTCAGAGGATGAATGGGAAGTTCCCTAGTAGTTTGAGTCAGATGGATTAAGAGGTTGCCGAAAATAACCAGCCTTGGGATAAGATGTGTCAGGAATGGATGAAACCTCTGGTCGGTGTTTATGAACCGGTGTGTTCGGTAAACCGGACGAAGTAACCACCTGGCCACTATGCCGGGTCGTGCGGCGAGCTTCATGCTGCTGTTTCTTCAAAAGAAAGTTTGGATCCAGATAAGCTAGAGGGTGTGACAATTTTACTTTCCGGTTTGCATGATGGGTTTTCTATGTTGGCTGAGGATCTGAACTGGAGGAAAGAATAATTACCTCTACATCATCAGCCCGACTAGCTTCAGCGTCATCCTGATAATGGTCATTGTCAATGAGGTGTATGAAAAATGAACCAAGAGAATCAAGTTCTACCTCTGATTCCGGATTGTCAAGATCCTCGTCGAGGTTCAGCCCGGTGGATTCAGCTGCTTTCTTCTTGGCAGGCTTTTTGACGACCTTTGCTTTGGGTCGAGGGGTCTTGGCCGGTTTATCCTGAGGTTTCTTCTTCCAAAATGGGCCGTCACCCTGTTAAAAGATTAACAAAGGTTATAAGAAAGAGTTAAGAATATCAGGTACAAACAGGAGTTAGGCAATTCTTATAGTTGGTGGTTTATTTGAAACACAGAAGGGACTTAGCCCTGTTTTGCTGCAGACAGCCACCGATTCATCCAGTATCTTTTTAACAGCTTCAGTGATTTCAGCGTCAGTTAACTGAATGTCAGTGTGCCGTTGAGGGTCTTTTGAGTCCCCTGTGTACTCGCACATTAAACCGGGGCGACGACTTAAAGGCAAAATACCCCAAGATATCCAGCAACGAACAAAGTCAATTCCTGTTAAACCGTTAGCCATAAAGGCTCTGAGCTTTGCAAGTTGTGGTGCATATTTGGCTCATTCTTTTGCAGTCAACCTTTGGGGAAATGGATGTGTATTGGTAAGTCGGTGAGCACGATAACCCGGCAGAGGATTCTCATCATCAGGGGAAGTATCCTTGCAATAGAACCAAGTCTGGTTCCAATTCTTAGGGTGACCATGATGCTTGGCGTGAGGGAAGCTAGCGTCCTTCCTTTTCTGAATTGAAACGCCGCCAAGTTCAGTATTGGGCCCGTCTACAAATTCGGTCGGCGGTTTAAATAGAAAAAGTCCCTGAACAGTTCAACGGTCGGTTCTTCTTGCAGATAAGCCTCACAAAACACTTGAAAATAACAAATATTGGACACAGAGTTAGATCCAATATCTTGAGGGTGGATCCCGAAGCTAGCAAGCACATCATTAAAAAACTTTGATCCGGGAGGTTTAAAACCGCGGTTCAGATGATCAACAAACAGAACTATCTCGCCATCCTTGGGCTCAGGAGGATTTTCTGGACCAGGGGCTCGCTAGTGGATTTCACTCTGTTTTGGTAAAGCGCCAGTTATAACACATCCTTTCAGATCTTCTTCCGTAATCCGGGATGGAACCTAGTTACAAGCATAAAAAGTCTTGGTCATTTTTCGGACAACCTGAAGGAAGGTTTGTGCCGGTTTAAGATTCATGGTTGACAAGCATAAACCGTTGCAGGTTAAGAGACAAAAGGTATTTAGGCATGCAAAATTGTTAAACCGGAGGTTGATGCTATTATAAATGATAAAGCGATTGGCGGTTTACAAGGGTACTAATGGTATATGGCAGGTTATTTTCTAAAAGATAAACCGCCTACACAGACAATGAGAGTATAGATCTAAAGCCAAAAAATGACTAAGTGAGGAAGAACAAGTTTCACAGTTCCACATTAGAATTTCAGATCTACCGCATGTCAGGAAAAGGAAAATATTTAGACCTAAAGGTTGGTGCTTGAGCAGTTCATGAAGTTCCAGATCGGGCTTTTCTACATAAAATAGATAATCTGATGGCAAAAGAAGGACTATCATTGTTACTGCATAAGGATATATCAGGTTTGGAATCTATCATGTAGGCTATGATGAAGAACAAGGGAAGAACACCACGAAACTTCTATGAGCCCGTACGAACCCTAAATGGATCTATAAAGGAGAAGAAGAAGAACTTACTGAAACTATTGAATGCCGGAGGTGTGTGAGCAGGGTCTGGTCCGAACAGGTCGATGCAGCGGCCAAAGTCGAAGTAGAGGTGAAGTCCGACGGCGGTGGCGGAGCTCGAGCGCTAGGGCGACGCAAGGAAGATGACGAGACAAAGAGGCATGAGGGGAAAAGTGAAAATGACCCTTGACCCTATTTATAAGGTGAATGGATAAGTGGCAGGCGCGAGAATCGAGGAGGTCGAAAAATGGATATGCAGACATGCAGACGCCTCGATTTTCGGAGATCCATTAAAGAAGATGCATTAAAAGATTTGGGTTCTGTGTAAAGTTAATAGCGGATGACGTAACGACGGGTTATCATGGTCTTGGAAGGTGACGTCATGGCGGTTTAGAAAGATTTTTGTGAAGATATTGAAGACGGAATTTTCCTAAGTGTTGAAGATTGACATGAACAGGTTCAAATCAATCTGGGGCCTAATGTTGGGGATATAACTACTGATTATAAACCGCCCAGGAGGGGCCGGGTTATACCCATAAGGAGTTATCCATATTGAAGCCCATGAAGACAAGGAGCATGGCGCTTTACTATAGAGATCAAAAGGCCCAGGGCCCAAAGGCGGATTAGGGCCCGTAGACATAAACCGCCATATGGTGGGTAACTTGTGTTGTAAGATAGGAAAGGGTAGAAACCGAGCTGGACACGTTTATGATCCAGCCGAGATTCTGTAAACCGCCGGGTGTCAACCTGTGTATATAAAGGGACGACCCGGTGGCGGTTCAAGGATAAGAAACAACAGATCGAGAGCCAGGCAAAGCGGATTCGCTCCCTGGTCATCGAAACTCTAGCAATTCCACCACAACTAGAGTAGGCTTTTACCTTCACCGCAAGGGGCCGAACCAGTATAAACTCCTTGCGTCCTTTGTCCCACTTTAACCCCTTTAAGCTAACCCATCACGATGGCTCCACAACTAAGTCCTTACACTAGGACATCTGTCGTGACAAAACCACGACAGAAATGGAATATATTATGTGCTTAATATGAATGTCAATTAGATTAGTAAACGGCTTATTAATAATAGGCCAATTGCCCCGCTAATTGGCCAATTAGCTTGCTAATTGGGTTTTCTTATTGCAAACGGTTAATGAAAAACACCGTGGGCGATGACCTAAGGCAACGCACGCAGTTTCTAGGAATAAACCGTGTTAGATCAATGAACAATCACACACGACATTCTCTTCAAAACTATTTGCGTTACGCCACCTTGCGCAAACCTTTTCCTAGTATTGACTGTGTGGGATGTATATACGAACGGAAACATTTAGTGGTGACTGACTATGTGGGATGTACTTACGACCAGAAATGATTTTGCATGTATAATTGTATTTTTTTAGCACTACTATACGTATTTCTGTATTTGAGTGCTCGCCGGTCGCACACGACCTCATTTTGCCGAGCGTGTGTGCCAGGGGGGCATATCCCCAACGGTTTATGGGTCGTGTAGGAAGGACCCCCCTATCGCCCACACTCACTTGGCGACGGTTCCAAATGCCATCGCGGAAAGGGGTAAAAAACCGTTTGTTTAGGACCGGCGCGTACCAGTGGACATATTGTTGATCAGAAATGATACTGAATTTCTGAATAGCATAAAAGGATACTTGAATAAGAATTTTTCAATAAAAGACCTCGGTGAAGCTGCTTATATATTAGGCATCAAGATCTATAGAGATAGATCAAGACGCTTAATTGGACTTTCATAAAGCACATACCTTGATAAAGTTTTGAAGAAGTTTAAAATGGATCAAGCAAAGAAAGGGTTCTTGCCTGTGTTACAAGGTGTGAAGTTGAGTCAGACTCAATGCCTGACCACTGCAGAAGATGGAGAGAAAATGAATGGTGTTCCCTATGCTTCAGCCATAGGCTCTATCATGTATGCAATGATGTGTACCAGACCTGATGTGTGCCTTGCTATCAGTCTAGCAGGGAGGTACCAAAGTAATCCAGGAGTGGATCACTGGACATCGGTCAAGAACATCCTGAAATACCTGAAAAGGACTCGGGATATGTTTCTCATATATGGAGGTCACAAAGAGCTTGTCGTAAATGGTTACGTCGATGCAAGCTTTGACACTGATCCGGATGACTCTCGGTCACAAACCGGATACGTGTTTTTATTAAATGGTGGAGCTGTCAGTTGGTGCAGTTCCAAGCAGAGCGTCATGGAGGGATCTACGTGTGAAGCGGAATACATAGCTGCTTCGGAAGCAACACATGAAGGAGTCTGGATGAAGGAGTTCATATCCGATCTAGGTGTCATACCTAGTGCATCGGGTCCAATTGCCTTGGCAAAGGAATCCAGATTTCACAAGAGAACTAAGCACATCAAGAGACGCTTCAATTCCATCCGCGATCAAGTCAAGGAGGGAGACATAGAGATTTCCAAGATACATGCAGAGCTGAATGTTGCAGACCTGTTGACTAAGCCTCTCTCACGAGCAAAACATGATCAGCACCAAGACTCCATGGGTGTTAGAATCATTACAATGTAATCTAGATTATTGACTCTAGTGCAAGTGGAAGACTGAAGGAAATATGCCCTAGAGGCAATAACAAAGTTGTTATTTATATTTCCTTATATCATGATAAATGTTTATTATTCATGCTAGAATTGTATTAATCGAAAACTTAGTACATGTGTGAATACATAGACAAACAGAATGTCACTAGTATGCCTCTACTTAACTAGATCATTGAATCAATGATGGTTATGTTTCCTAACCATAGACATGAGTTGTCATTTGATTAACGGGATCACATCATTAGAGAATGATGTGATTGACTTGACCCATCCGTTAGCTTAGCACGATGATCATTTAGTTTGTTGATATTGCTTTCTCCATAACTTATACATGTTCCTATGACTATGAGATCATGCAACTCCCGAATGTTGGAGGAACACTTTGTGTGCTACCAAACATCACAACGTAACTGCGTGATTATAAAGGTGCTCTATAGGTGTCTCCGATGGTGTTTGTTGAGTTGGCATAGATCGAGATTAGGATTTGTCACTCCGATTGTCGGAAAGGTATCTCTAGGCCCTCTTGGTAATGCACATCAATATAAGCCTTGCAAGCAAACTAACTAATGAGTTAGTTGCGGGATGATGCATTACGGAATGAGTAAAGAGACTTGCCGGTAACTAGATTGAACTAGGTATTGAGATACCGACGATCGAATCTCGGGCAAGTAACATACCGATGACAAAGGGACCAACGTATATCGTTATGCGGTTTGACCGATGAAGATCTTTGTAGAATATGTGGGAGCCAATATGAACATCCAGGTTCTGCTATTGGTTATTGACCGGAGACGTGTCTCGGTCATGTCTACATGGTTCTTGAACCTGTAGGGTCCGCACGCTTAACGTTCGGTGACGATCGGTATTATGAGTTTATGTGTTTTGATGTACCAAAGGTAGTTCGGAGTCCCGGATATGATCACGGACATGACGAGGAGTCTCGAAATGGCCGAGACATAAAGATTGATATATTGGATGACTATATTCGGACACCGGATGAGTTCCGGAGGTCACCGGATAATTATCGGAGTGCCGGGGGTTATCGGAACCCCCGGGGGAACTAAATGGGCCACATGGGCCTTTGTGGAGAGAGAGAGGGCCGGCCAAGGCAGGGCCACGCGCCCCCTCCCCTCTAGTCTGAATTGGACTAGGGAAGGGGGGCGGCGGCCCCCTTTCCTTCTCTTCTCTCCCGCTCCTTCCTTCCCCCTTCCTCCTCCTAGTAGGACTAGGAAAGGGGAGTCCTACTCCTACTAGGAGGAGGACTCCTCCTCTCCTGGCGTGCCCCCAAGGGCCGGCCGGCCTCCCCCTTGCTCCTTTATATACGGGGGCATGGGGCACCCTAGAACACACAAGTTGATCATTGATCTCTTAGCCGTGTGCGGTGCCCCCTCCACCATAATCCACCTCGGTCATATCGTAGCAGTGCTTAGGCGAAGCTCTATTCCGGTAGCATCATCATCACCTTCATCACGCTGTCGTGCTGACGAAGCTCTCCCTCGACACTCTGCTGGATCGTGAGTTTGTGGGACATCACCGAGCCGAACGTGTGCAGATCGCAAAGGTGTCGTACTTTCGGTACTAGGATCGGTCGATCGTGAAGACGTACGACTACATCAATCGCGTTGTTATAACACTTCCTCTTACGGTCTACGAGGGTATGTAGACAACACTCTCCCCTCTCGTTGCTATCCATCACCATGATCTTGCGTGTGTGTAGGATTTTTTTTGAAATTACTGCGTTCCCCAACAATCATGTCACCCAAAATCAATCTACGATCAAAATGACCAAATGTTTAAGATCATAACTCTAATTAAATGTAATTTATTACCAGAAGCAAACACCCGCTTTGTCGACTTTGCAAAATCTATTTTTAGTAATTTTTTCTTCTTGTATATTAGAAAAATTGAGGGGCATCATCGGTTTTTTCTAAAACACCCCATTTATTAATTAATTAATTAAGATATATGCTCTTACAATCATTCGTTATAGCATGCACCATGTAAGGGGAACAAAATTAACAGGAATCCCATTGGACCTAGTATTGAAGCTAAAATTAGCAATCTCACGTGCCACCCCACTGGCGATTCGATTTTAAATATTAAAATTTTGGATCATCCTAGAGATAATCAGAGCCTCCTTCATCAGATCGGCCAGAGGGGACCTGTCAAGTTTCTCATATGCAAAGAAAGAATGTACAAAAGCACATTCAGTCTCTAAAATAATAGACTGGTGAAATATAATACCTATATAAATGAAGGAAATATGCCCTAAAGGCCATAATAAAGTTGTTATTTATATTTCCTTATATCATGATAAATGTTTGTTATTCATTCTAGAATTGTATTAACCGGAAACATGATACATGTGTGAATACATAGACAAACAGAGTGTCACTAGTATGCCTCTACTTGACTAGCTCGTTGATCAAAGATGGTTATGTTTCCTGGCCATAGACATGAGTTGTCATTTGATTAACGGGATCACATCATTAGGAGAATGATGTGATTGACTTGACCCATTCCGTTAGCTTAGCACTTGATCGTTCAGTATGTTGCTATTGCTTTCTTCATGACTTATACATGTTCCTATGACTATGAGATTATGCAACTCCCGTTTACCAGAGGAACACTTTGTGTGCTACCAAACATCACAACGTAACTGGGTGATTATAAAGGTGCTCTACAGGTGTCTCTGAAGGTACTTGTTGAGTTGGCATATTTCGAGATTAGGATTTGTCACTCCGATTGTCGGAGAGGTATCTCTGGGCCCACTCGGTAATGCACATCACTATAAGCCTTGCAAGCATTGTAACTAATGAGTTAGTTGCAGGATGATGTATTACGGAACGAGTAAAGAGACTTGCCGGTAACGAGATTGAACTAGGTATTGAGATACCGACAATCGAATCTCAGGCAAGTAACATACCGATGACAAAGGGAACAAAGTATGTTGTTATGCGGTTTGACCGATAAAGATCTTTGTAGAATATGTAGGAGCCAATATGAGCATCCAGGTTCCGCTATTGGTTATTGACTAGAGACGTGTCTCGGTCATGTCTACATAGTTCTCGAACCCATAGGGTCCGCATGCTTAATGTTCGGTGACGATTTGTATTACGAGTTTATGTGTTTTGATGTACCTAAGGTAGTACGGAGTCCCGGATGAGATCGGGTACATGACAAGGAGTCTCGAAATGGTCGAGACGTAAAAATCGATATATTGGACGACTATATTCGGACATCGGAGAGGTTCTGAGTGATTCGGATATTTTTCGGAGTACCGGAGAGTTACGGGAATTCGCTGGGGAGTACATGGGCCTTATTGGGCTTTAGGGGAAATAGAGTGGAGAGGCTGCACCCCCGCCCCCAATACTTAGTCCGAATTGGACTAGGGGGGAGGGGCAGCGCCCCCTCCTTCCTTCTCTTCTCTTTCCCTTTCCTTCTCTCCTACTCCTAGTACTTGGAAGGGCTCCTAGTTCTACTAGGAAAGAGGGAATCCTACTCCCGGTGGGAGGACTCCCCTAGGGCGTGCCATAGAGAGGGCCGGCCCTCCCCCTCCTCCACTCCTTTATATACGGGGAGGGGGCACCCCTTGGAGACACAACAATTGATCATTGATCTCTTAGCCTTGTGCGGTGCCCCCCTCCACCATAATCCACCTCGATCATATCGTAGCGGTGCTTAGGCGAAGCCCTGCGTCGGTAGCATCATCATCACCATCACCGCGCCATCGTGCTGACGAAACTCGCCTGTGAAGCTTTGCTGGATCGGAGCTCGCAGGACGTCATCGAGTTGAACGTGTGCAGAACTCGGAGGTGCCGTGCGTTCGGTACTTGGATCGGTCAGATCGTGAAGACGTATGACTACATCAACCGTGTTGTGATAACGCTTCCGCATTTGTTCTACGAGGGTACGTGGACACACTCTCCCCTCTCGTTGCTATGCATCACCATGATCCTGTGTGTGCGTAGGGATTTTTTTTGAAATTACCGCGTTCCCCAACAGTGGCATCCGAGCCAGGTTTATGCATAGATGTTATATGCACGAGTAGAACACAAGTGAGTTGTGGGCAATACAATTCATACTGCTTACCAGCATGTCATACTTTGGTTCGACGGTATTGTTGGATGAAGCGGCCCGGACTGACATTACGCGTACGCTTACGCGAGACTGGTTCTACCAACGTGCTTTGCACACAGGTGGCTGGCGGGTGTCATTTTATCCAACTTTAGTTGAACCGAGTGTGGCTACGCCCGGTCCTTGAGAAGGTTAAAACAACACTAACTTGATGAACTATCATTGTGATTTTGATGCGTAGGTAAGAACGGTTCTTGCTCAGCCCGTAGCAGCCACGTAAAACTTGCAACAACAAAGTAGAGGACGTCTAACTTATTTTTGCAGGGCTTGTTGTGATGTGATATGGTCAAGACATGATGAGATATAAGTTGTTGTATGAGATGATCATGTTTTGTTGAAGTTATCGGCAACTGGCAGAAGCCTTATGGTTGTCTCTTTATTGCATAAGATGCAAGTGCCATGTAATTGCTTTACTTTATCGCTATGCGATAGCAATAGTTGCAAAAGCAATAGCTGGTGAGACGACCATGTGACGACACGTTGATAAAAGATCAGGATGATGGAGATCATAGTGTCATGCCGGTAACAATGGAGATCATGACAGTACTTTGGAGATGGAGATCAAAAGCACAAGATGATGATGGCCATATCATGTCACATATTATGATTGCATGTGATGTTTATATTTTATACATCTTATTTTGCTTAGTTTGGCGGTAGCAATATAAGATGATCTCTCACTAAATTTCAAGGTACAAGTGTTCTCCCTGAGTATGCACCGTTGCCAAAGTTCGTCCTACCAAGACACCACGTGATGATCGGGTGTGATAAGCTCTACGTTCATCTACAACGGGTGTAAGACAGTTTTTGCACACGCAGAAATACTCGGGTTAAACTTGACGAGCCTAGCATATGCAGATATGGCCTCGGAACACTGGAGACCGAAAGGTCGAGCGTGAATCATATAGTAGATATGATCAACATAGTGATGTTCACCATTGAAAACTACTCCATCTCACGTGATGATCGGACATGGTTTAGTTGATTTGGATCACGTGGTCATTTAGATGACTAGAGGGATGTCTATCTAAGTGGGAGTTCTTAAGTAATATGATTAATTGAACTTTAATTTATCATGAACTTAGTCCTGGTAGTATTTGCATAACTATGTTGTAGATCAATAGCTCGCGATGTTGCTCCCCGTTTATTTTGATATGTTCCTAGAGAAAAACTATGTTGAAAAATGTTAGTGGCAATCATGCGGACTAGCTCCGTGATCTGAGGATTATCCTCATTACTGCACAGAAGTATTATGTCCTTGATGCACCGCTAGGTGACAGAACTATTGCAGTAGCAGATGCAGACGTTTTGAACATTTTGACAAAAGCTCGGTATGATAACTACTTGATAGTTTAGTGCACCATGCTTTACGGCTTAGAACCGAGACTTCAAAAATGTTTTGAACGCCACGGAGCATATAAGATGTTCCAAGAGTTGAAATTGGTATTTCATACTCATGCCCGTGTCGAGAGGTATGAGACCTCTGACATTACTTTGCCTACAAGATGGAGGAGAATAGCTCAACCAGTAAGCATGTGCTCAGACTGTCTGAGTACTACAATCACTTGAATCAAGTGGGAGTTAATCTTCCAGATAAGATAGTGATTGACAGAGTTCTCTAGTCACTATCACCAAGTTGCTAGAACTTCGTGATGAACTATTCGTGATGCGGAAATCAATGAAGGTAGAAATCAAGAAAAGCATCAAGTGTTGATGGTTAACAAGACCACTGGTTTCAAGAAAAGGGAAAAGGGAAGAAGGGGAACTTCAAGAAGAACGGCAAGCAAGTTGCCGCTCAAGTGAAGAAGCCCAAGTCTGGACCTAAGCCTGAGACTAAGTGCTTTTACTGCAAAGGGACTAGTCACTGGAAGCGGAACTTCCCCAAGTATTTGGCGGATAAGAAGGATGGCAAAGTGAACAAACGTATATTTGATATACATGTTATTGATGTGTACTTACTAGTGTTTATAGCAACCCCTCAGTATTTGATACTAGTTCAGTTGCTAAGATTAGTAACTCGAAATGGGAGTTGCAGAATGAACAGAGACTAGTTTAGGGTGAAGTGATGATGTGTGTTGGAAGTGGTTCCAAAATTGATATGATCATCATGGCACACTCCCTATACTTTCGAGATTAGTGTTGAACCTAAAATAAATGTTATTTGGTGTTTGCGTTGAGCATGGATATGATTTGATCATGTTTATTGCAATACGGTTATTCATTTAAGTTAGAGAATAATTGTTATTCTGTTTACATGAATAAAACCTTCTATGGTTATATACCCAATGAAAATGGTTTGTTGAATCTCGATCGTAGTACACATATTCATAATATTGAAGCCAAAAGAGGCAAAGTTAATAATGATAGTGCAACTTATTTGTGGCACTGCCGTTTAGGTCATATTAGTGTAAAGCGCATGAAGAAAATACATGCTGATGGGCTTTTGGAATCACTTGATTATGAATCAGCTGATGCTTGCGAACCATGCCTCATGGGAAAAGATGACTAAGACTCCATTCTCCAGAACAATGGAGCGAGCAACTGACTTATTCGATATAATACATACTGATGTATGAGGTCCGATGAGTGTTCAGGCTCGCGGCGGGTATCGTTATTTTCTGACCTTCACAGATGATTTGAGCAGATATGGGTATATCTACTTGAAGAAACATAAGTCTGAAACATTTGAAAAGTTCAAAGAATTTCAGAGTGAAGTGGAAAATCATCGTAACAAGAAAATAAAGTTTCTACGATCTGATCGCAGAGGCGAATATTTGAGTTACGAGTTTGGTCTTCAAATTAAAACAATGTGGAATAGTTTCACAAACTCATGCCACCTGGAACACCACAGCGTAATGGTGTGTCCGAACGTCATAACCGTACTTTATTTGATATAGTGCAATCTATGATGTCTCTTACCGATTTACCACTATCGTTTTGGGGTTATGCATTAGAGACAGTTGCATTCACATTAAAAAGGGCACCATCTAAATCCGTTGAGACGACACCGTATGAACTGTGGTTTAGCAAGAAACCTAAGCTGTCATTTCTTAAAGTTTGGGGTTGCAATGCTTATGTGAAAAAGTTTCATCTTGATAAGCTCAAACCCAAGTCGGAGAAGTGCGTCTTCATAGGATACCCAAAAGTAACTGTTGGGTACACCTTCTATCACAGATCCAAAGGCGAGATATTTGTTGCTGAGAATGGATCCTTTCTAGAGAAGGAGTTTCTCTCAAAAGAAATGAGTGGGAGGAAAGTAGAACTTGATGAGGTAACTGTACCTGCTCCCTTATTAGAAAGTAGTTCATCACAGAAATCTGTTTCTGTGAGTCCTACACCAATTAGTGAGGAAGCTAATGATGATGATCAAGTAACTTCAGATCAAGTTACTACCGAACCTTGTAGGTCAACCAGAGTGAGATCCGCACCAGAGTGGTACGGTAATCTTGTTCTGGAAGTCATGTTAATTGACCATGACGAACCTACGAACTATGAGGAAGCGATGATGAGCCCAGATTCCACGAAATGGCTTGAGGCCATGAAATCTGAGATGGGATCCATGTATGAGAACAAAGTGTGGACTTTGGTTGACTTGCCCGATGATTGGCAAGCCATAGAAAATAAATGGATCTTCAAGAGGAAGACGGACGCTGATAGTAGTGTTATTATCTACAAAGCTAGAATTGTCGTAAAAGGTTATCGACAAGTTCAAGGTGTTGACTACGATGAGAGTTTTTCACTCATATCTATGCTTAAAGTCTGTCTGAATCATGTTAGCAATTGCCGCATTTTATGATTATGAAATTTGGCAAATTGATGTAAAGACTGCATTCCTAAATGGATTTCTGGAAGAAGAGTTGTATATGATGCAACTTGAAGGTTTTATCGATCCAAAGGATGCTAACAAAGTGTGCAAGCTCCAGTGATCCATCTATGGACTGGTTCAAGCATCTCAGAGTTGGAGTATACGCTTTGATGAGTTGATAAAAGCATATAGTTTCATACAAACTTGCGGTGAAGCCTGTATTTACAAGAAAGTGAGTGGGAGCACTACAATATTTCTGATAAGTATATGTGAATGACATATTGTTGATCGGAAATAATGTATAATTTTTTGGAAAGCGCAAAGGAGTGTTTGAAAAGAGTTTTTCAAAGAAAGACCTCGATGAAGCTACTTACACATTGAGCATCAAGATCTATAGAGATAGATCAAGACGCTTGATAAGTTTTTTCAATGAGTACATACCTTGACAATATTTTGAAGTAGTTCAAAATGGAACAGTCAAAGAAGGAGTTCTTGCCTGTGTTGCAAGGTGTGAAGTTGAGTAAAGACTCAAAACCCGACCGCGGCAGAAAATAGAAAGAGAATGAAAAGTCATTCCCTATGCCTCAGTCATAGGTTCTATAAAGTATGCTATCTTGTTTACCAGTCCTATTGTATACCTTAGCATATTTCTAGCAAGGGAGTACAATAGTGATCTAGGAGTAGATCACTGGACAGCGGTCAAAATTATCCTTAGAGGACTAAGGAAACATTTCTCGGTTATGGAGGTGATAAAAGAGTTCGTCGTAAAGAGTTACGTCGATGCAAACTTTTTACATCGATCTGGATGACTCTAAGTCTCGATCTGGATACATATTGAAAGTGGGAGAAATTAGCTAGAGTAGCTCCGTGCAAAGCGTTGTAGACATAGAAAATTTGCAAAATACATACGGCTCGGAATGTGGCAGACCCGTTGACTAAATTTCTCTCACAAGCAAAACATGATCACTCTTTGGGTGCTAATCACATAGAGATGTGAACTGGATTATTGAATCTAGTAAACCCTTTGGGTATTAGTCACATGGAGATGTGAACTAATCACATAAAGATGTGAACTAGATTATTGACTATAGTGCAAGTGGGAAGCTGAAGGAAATATGCCCTAGAGGCAATAATAAAGTTGTTATTTATATATCCTTATATCATGATAAATGTTTATTATTCATGCTAGAATTGTATTAACCGGAAACATGATACATGTGTGAATACATAGACAAACAGAATGTCACTAGTATGCCTCTACTTGATGTTTTGCTTGGATCATCATTGTATATCATATTTTATTTTGAATTTTGGTTGATCCTAGAAATTCTACGCAACTCAAGGACCCACGAAGAGAGTTGGGGATTTCGTTATTTTCATATTTGAGTTTTCTCAAATTTGGACAATAGGATCATTTGATTTTGTTATTTTATCGTCAATTATTTCTATTACAAAAATATGAGAGAGGGAATAAAATGAATTTCCCAAAATAAAGAAATATTGAGGATTTAATAATAAAATCAAATAAGATTTTATTTCGGAGTTTTTCGTTATTTTATTTGAATTTAGGAAAAATGTGTGTTTTTCAAAATTGCATTTAGGCCCCAAATAAATGTTGACCTTGTGCGGCTTGATTCTAGAAGCCCGGGAAAATTTATTTCGGAATTTTTGGAGTCCGTTTAGTATTTCTTTTTATTTTTCTTCTGCGCGTAATTATTTTAAAAAAAAAAGAAGAAAAAAACGAACCGACCTAGGGGCCGTGTCCGACCCGGACTCCCGGCCCGCTAGGCTTTATAAGCCGGGGGGGAGGCGCAGCCCCAGCCAAACCCTAGCCGAGCCACCCCAGCGCCGCCCCGCCGCCGCCCGTCGCCGCCCGCCGCCGACGCCGTTGCCGCAGACACGCCGCCCGAGGTCGCCTCGATTTCCGCGCCAGTTTTTCTTATTTTTATGAGAAAACTGTTCGGTTTTTCCGTCGTTTTTTTTAGATTCGTTTTTTTAAATAGATCGTTTTTTCCGGTTTATTTATATAGCGAGCGTTCATCGTTTTTATTTTTCTTGGATTAAATCCGCGATTTTTCTGATCGTGATTCCTGATCCGATTTTCTTTTTAGTATAACTTTTCGCTCGTTTATCGGAATCAGGCGATTCAAGCGCCTGGAGTTTCGTCTCGAAACCCTCTATCCGTTTAACCAACTTAAACAAGTTTTTGCTACTGTAAAATTTGCCTTAGATCCATATTAGTAGAACGAAGTTGTTTTCTTTTGCCGTTTGACTTTCGTTGCTTCGTTGGATTTGATTCTTTTTGCAAACCGGAGTTCTTAAGTTGAACCTTCTGGTTAGATCTCTTATTTGACTTTTACCTGTGCATTAGATGAGTACTTATTGTATGCTTGTTTGTTTGTTTGCGATAGAGTACCCGGAGTGCGTCGCTTGTTACTTCGAATCACTAGGTTTCTCGGATCATCGGCAAGGCAAGTAACACTTTGATCATACCTTTCCTACTACCTAGTTTTATTGCATTAGATCAATCCTCACACATTGCATGATTAGGATCTAATTAAATTGTGGGATGGGAAGTAGTTGAGGTAGTACCTATTACCTGTTTTACTATCAAACCTTTGGGAGTTACTTCTACGTTTGCTTTATGCCATGCTATGCTAGTAGACGTGGATTGGGTGAGTGATATCCATGACAGATGTGAGTTTGTTAATTAATGGTTTATCTAAGGTGGCAACTTAAACACACATCTGGGTGGATTGAGGCACCTGGGTATTCCAGGACTTGCCTGTTTTCTTTTGGACCGCCACCCAGGCTCAAAGGGATCATGAGATTATTCATACTAGAAACTTCCGTGTGCAGCCACAAGCTATTATGGGCTCTAGCATAGTTGACTAAGTCGTGCGAACTCTTACAGTGGTAGACTAGCAGATGTAGGGTATGTAGGTGGTACGGTCTACCCGATCGTAAGGTGCTAGCGCTTCTGAAAGACTATGTCTCGGTCATCCGTCTTCTCAAACACCATGTAGTGCGAGAAACCAAATGGAGGCGATCGAGTCTTGTGGGGAGAAGTGCGCAAACCTCTGAAGAGTGTAATAAACTAATCATGGTTAGACGTGTCCCCGGTTATGGACATTTTGAGTATCTAGTACTTGGATTATCATGTGAATCTCAACATGTTACTCTAAATTAATTTTGTTGGGTTCTGTTTAATGATGATGCTTAATTGGGATTGAGAATGCTGTCAACCATTCTTAATGTTTAATAACTACCATGATAGTTAAATAAATTATTCCTTTGAAGTAGGGAAAAATTGGCTTTACGCAAAACTATAACCATAGAGCTTTCCACCAGCCAAATATGCATATAGTATAGCTGTTTCATTCCATTACTCTCTATGTGTTACATTGCCAGCATATTCCATGTGCTGACCCGTTTCGGGCTGCAACATTAATGTTGCAGACTTTTCAGACGATGATTAAGGAATTTTTAGGTCGTGGTTCTATACTCAGTGATGCCGTTGGAGTTGATGGACTCACTTATCTTCCAAGCCTTCCGCTGTTATCGTTATTAGATGGCCTTAAGCCATATTTATTGTAATAAGTTCTCTATGGAGACACTTGATGTAATAAGTGTGTGATTTCTACTCTGTTATAAATCCTCCGAGTACTGTGTGGTGTCAGCATTACTGATCCAGGGATGAGACCGGAGCACAGAGATCAGACTGTTTGTGGTCTGGTCGCTACAGAGATGGTATCAGAGCACACGCTGACTGTAGGACACGACAACTAAGCTAAAGACCTAGATCAATATTCACTCTCTTCTCTTCTAACCTCTCATATTTTCTACTCTTTAGGATGGCGGATGCAAGGAACAAGTTCACGCAACCGGATGAAGATACACCCTTTGGACGTCACTTGAAGGAAGTCACTAGACACCTGAACATAAGAGTACCAAGCTTCACCGGAACCTACAATGCCACTTTACCTAAAGAAGAGCGTTGTATGATTCAAGTTCAAGTTCCAGGAAGGACGTTCATGCCAGTCACTGAGCCCATAGAGTTTTCTTTTGATGCACCAACTTGGAGTCTGGGAATGAGCATGGCAGCCCACATCGCCATGGGACGCATTGGAGAAGTCTACCGCAATGACCTCAAGGATACAATCTACCAGATTTGTGGGCGCCGAGATGAGCACTGGGAGATGATCAGCACCAGGAAGGATAGATCAATTGCAGCTTTTATCCAGGAGTTAAACCAGCACATTCGACGACAGGAGAACCAGATGTGTGCCGACATGATAGATCTGAAGAAGGCTAAGACTAGAATCAAGGAACTGGAGGAAGAACTCAAGGCTACACGTGAAGATTATGAAGAAGAAATTGAAGTATTGGTGGATAAGAATGCCGACCTAACAATGAAGATCGGGATATTTATGGGAGGCCCTACACCAGTAGAGGAAGACGAAGAACCCAAGGAGATTAGCCCGGAAGACTACATCATCATCGATGACACAGACTCGGACCCAGACGAAAGCGATGATGACTATGTTGATGAAGCTGGAGCAGATATCATGGAGTCTACAACCGAAGAATATTTCTAGTAGACCACCTCATCAGTAGTAGTAGTCCACCATGTAAATATAGTAGTCCGAGCACTTTTGTGATAGTTAGATCGATTGTATGCCCTTGTTTGATTGAATGAAGTGAATTGTTTGCTTTAGCCTCATGTGCATATGGGTAGTGTTTTCTCTTTAGACCCCCTCTATTCTTACATCTCATCTTTTCTAAACCCTCAGATGCCTCCGAGACGTGACCCCGGATTTACCTTTCCACCGGAGCTCACTCAGTTGATCTAGCAGCAGAACACATTGATGCAGTTGCTAGTCCAGAATCAGAATCAGGGGAACAACAACAACAACCCACCACCACCTGTTGATCACTTAGCCCGTTTCCTTAGGCTAAACCCGCCGGTGTTTTCCAGTAGCACCGAGCCGATAGTAGCAGATGATTGGCTCCGCAAGACCGCTAGAGAGTTGACCACAGCAGGATGCACAGATGCGGAGAAGGTGAAGTTTGCCGCACATCAACTTGAAGGACCCGCAGCATCATGGTGGGAGAATTTCACAGCCACTTTCCCTGTCGACACTGTCACATGGGACCAGTTTCAGCAGGCTTTTCGTACTGCACATGTTTCAGCAGGAGCTACGGCCATGAAGAAGCGTGAGTTTCGCAACTTGCGCCAAGGAGGACGGACAGTTGGCCAATATGTGGAGGACTTTAGTAAATTAGCACGTTATGCCCCAGATGACGTTGCTACCAATGCAGCTAAGCAGGAGAAGTTTCTGGAAGGACTGAATGATGAGTTGAGCATGCAGTTGATGGTAGCAACCTTCAACAACTACCAGGAGTTGGTGGATCATGCTCTTATGATTGAAGGGAAGCAACAGCAAATTGAGAATCGCAAGAGGAAGTATGGACAAGGAAAGTACACTTCAGGAGCTCAGCAGAAGCCACGTTTTACCCCTAGACCGGGAGGACATTTTCAGCATACCCATGGAGGAGGTAGCTCGCACAATCACAATGGCACCAGGAATGGTAATGGGAATGGAGGAAGCAATGGCCAGAATCGCACCAACCCATCAACCCCAGCCAAGAAGGACCTGAGCCAAGTCACTTGCTTTAAGTGTTCGAAGACCGGACATTATGCCAATGAATGCCTTGAAATACAAAATGGAATTGGCAATGGAAGCTCTGGGAAGAAGCCGAACCCTTTCAACAAGGGACAGGTGAACCACGTTAGTGTGGAGGAGGTTGAAGCTCAGCCTGATGCGGTAATAGGTAAGTTTTTGGTTAAGTCATTTACTGCACTCGTTCTTTTTGATACTGGTGCATCGCATTCATACATCTCAAGGGGATTTGTGGATAAGTATAACCTGTCAACCCAAGCCCTTAGGTCACCCATGTTAGTAACCTCGCCTGGAGCAGAATATATGGCTAGTCGATGGTGTGATCGGTTACCATTAAGGATTGGTAACTATGTTTTTCCCTCAGACCTAATAGTATTGGAATCTCAAGGATTGGATGTGATATTAGGAATGGATTGTTTATCAAAGTATGAAGGGAATATTGAATGCGCTAGTAAGTCAATTTTGCTTACCACCCCAGAAGGGAGAAGGATCAAGTATGTATCCCGACATGTGCCGAAGAGGACTCAAGTAAATTGCTTAACAGGAGTTGTGCAGGAGGAAGTACCAGTGGTAAGGGATTTCCCTGAAGTATTTCCAGAAGAGTTGTCAGGCATGCCATCGGATAGAGATATTGAGTTTTTGATTGAGCTATTGCCAGGCACCGGGCCAATATCAAAGAGACCATACAGGATGCCCACAAAGGATTTGGTAGAAATTAAGAAGCGGATTAAGGAGTTACTGGATAAAGGATATATTCGCCCAAGTTCTTCGCCTTGGGGATCGCCAGTACTTCTAGTGGAGAAGAAGGATGGATCGTTACGGATGGTTGTTGATTATCGAGGATTGAATGAAGTAACGATTAAGAAAAAGTACCCACTACCAATGATCAATGATCTATTCGATCGATTGCAAGGAGCTAAGGTATTTTCCAAGATCGATCTGCGATCAGGATACCACCAGTTGAAGATCCGAGAACAGGATATTCCTAAGACAGCTTTTACCACCAGGTATGGGTTGTACGAGTATACCGTTATGTCATTTGGTCTGACTAACGCACCTGCCTATTTTATGAACATGATGAATAAAGTATTTATGGAGTTTTTGGATAAGTTCATCGTAGTGTTCATTGATGATATCCTGGTCTACTCGAAGAATGAAGAGGAGCATAAGGAGCATTTGTGTTTGGTACTTGGAAAGCTTAGACAACATCAATTATATGCCAAGTTTAGCAAATGTGAGTTTTGGTTGAAGGAAGTAGGATTCCTCGGACACGTTATATCTGGAGAAGGTATAGCAGTAGATCCCACTAAAGTTGATACCGTGACCAAGTGGGAAGCACCAACCACGGTTGGAGAGATACGGAGTTTTCTTAGACTCGCAGGATACTACCGGAGATTCATTGAGAATTTCTCCAAGACTGTGAAGCCTATGACGGAGTTATTAAAGAAAGATACCAAGTTCATATGGACGGAGGAATGTGAGGCTAGTTTCCAGGAGTTGAAGAAACATTTGGTTACCTCACCAGTGTTGATTTTGCCAGACCAGACCAAAGATTATGAGGTGTATTGCGACGCTTCACGTCGAGGACTTGGAGCAGTACTTATGCAGGAAGGGAGAGTTGTTTCATATGCCTCAAGACAACTAAAGCCTCATGAGTTGAATTATGCTACGCATGATTTGGAGTTAGCAGCCGTAGTGCATGCTTTGAAAACATGGAGACATTTCCTCATTGGAAACCATTGTAAGGTGTATACGGATCATAAGAGTTTGAAGTACATTTTCACACAGAAGGAGTTGAATCTCAGACAAAGGAGATGGTTGGAGCTCATCAACGATTACGATATGAGATTGCATTACCATCCCGGAAAGGCAAATGTAGTAGCTGACGCATTAAGCCGTAAGAGCCACGTCAATACATTAATGACGGGAGAAATACCAAAGGAGTTAGCAGAAAATCTTCGTGGACTATGTTTAGAAATAGTTCTGAGAGGCTATATAGCAACATTGGAGATTCAGTCAACTTTGATGAATAGAATCAGAGAAGCTCAGAAGACCGACAAAGCGATTGCCTCTATAAAGGAGAGAATAAGCGAAGGAAAGGCTAAAGGATTTCGTGAGGATGAGCACGACACCCTATGGTTTGAAGACCGTGTTTATGTGCCCAATGACCCGGAGATTAGGAAGTTGATTCTGCAAGAGGCACACAATTCACCATATTCGATTCACCTAGGAAATACCAAGATGTATTTGGATTTGAAAGATATTTTCTAGTGGACCGGAATGAAGAAGGATATTGCGGAGTATGTAGCAGTTTGTGATGTGTGTCAGAGAGTAAAGGCAGAGCATCAGAAGCCAGCAGGATTGTTACAACCATTGCCGATACTCGAATGGAAGTGGGATAAGTTAGGCATGGATTTTATCACGGGATTACCCAGGACTCGTTCAGGCTATGACTCGATTTGAGTTGTAGTCGATCGGTTGACGAAGGTAGCTCATTTCATCCCGGTAAAGACCACATAAACCAGTGCTAAGTTGGCAAAGATATACATGACCAGGATCGTATGTTTGCATGGAGTTCCGAGGAGTATCGTATCAGATAGAGGAACCCAGTTTACCTCAAAGTTTTGGAAGCAGTTGCATGAAACTTTGGGTACCAGGCTAGAATTTAGTACGGCTTTTCACCCACAGACAGATGGACAGACCGAGAGAGTCAATCAGATTTTGGAGGATATGCTGAGAGCTTGTGCGCTAGATTACGGATCTAGTTGGGACGACAATTTGCCATATGCAGAGTTCTCTTACAATAACAGTTACCAAACCAGTTTGAAAATGGCCCCTTTCGAAGCTTTGTACGGAAGGAGATGCAGGACACCGTTGTCGTGGGACGAAGTTGGAGACCGCCAGTTGTTTGGACCTGACTTGATTAAAGAGTCTGAACAGAAGGTGAAATTGATTCGCGATAGGCTCAAGGTAGCCCAGTCCAGATAGAAGAGTTATGCAGATTCTAAACGGAAGGAGACAGTTTACGAAGTTGGAGATAGAGCTTATCTTCGAGTATCTCCACTTCGGGGAACAAAGCGTTTTGGAGTTAAAGGAAAGTTAGCGCCACGATTTGTAGGACCATATCGAGTTTTGGAGCATATGGGAGAAGTGGCCTACAAGTTGGAATTACCTGAAGGATTGTCAGGAGTTCATGATGTGTTACACGTTTCCCAGTTGAAGAAGTGTCACGTGGAGATGGCTGACATGCCGTTGAGAGACACAGTGCCATTGGAAACTATTCAGTTGGATAACGATTTGACCTATGAGGAGAAACCAGTTAAGATTCTCGAGTTTGCCAATCGAGTCACTCGCAGCAAGGTTATCAAGTTTTGCAAAGTTCAGTGGAGCCACCACACGGAGGACGAAGCCACCTGGGAACGAGAGGAAGATTTTCTCAAGGACCACCCTCACCTATTTTCTAGCCAACCCGAATCTCGAGGGCGAGATTCATCTTAAGGGGGGTAGGTTTGTAACATCCCAAATTTTCAATTTGGAATGTTATACATTAGATCATCATTGCATATCATATTTTATTTTGCATTTTGGTTGATCCTAGAAATTCTACGCAACTCAAGGACCCACGGAGAGAGTTGGGGATTTCGTTATTTTCATATTTGAGTTTTCTCAAATGTGGAGAATAGGATCATTTGATTTTGTTATTTTATCGTCAATTATTCTATTACAAAAATATGAGAGAGGGAATAAAATGACTTTCCCAAAATAAAGAAATATTGAGGATTTAATAATAAAATCAAATAAGATTTTATTTCGGAGTTTTTCGTTATTTTATTTGAATTTAGGAAAAATGTGTGTTTTTCAAAATTGCATTTAGGCCCCAAATAAATGTTCACCTTGTGCGGCTTGATTTTAGAAGCCCGAGAAAATTTATTTCGGAATTTTTGGAGTCCATTTAGTATTTCTTTTTATTTTTCTTCTGCGCGTAATTATTTTAAAAAACGAACCGACCTAGGGGCCGTGTCCGACCCGGACTCCCGGCCCGCTAGGCTTTATAAGCCGGGGGGAGGCCCAGCCCAGCCAAACCCTAGCCGAGCCGCCCCAGCGCCGCCCCGCCACCGCCGCCCCTGTCGCCGCCGCCCGCGCCGCCCGGTGCCCCGCCCCAGAGCCGCCCGCCGCCGCCGCCGCCGACACGCCGCCCGAGGTCGCCTCGATTTCCGTGCCGGTTTTTCTTATTTTTTTCGAAAAAAACCGTTCGGTTTTTCCATCGGTTTTCCGTCGATTTTTTTTAGATTTGATTTTTCTAATAGATCGGTTTATCCGGTTTATTTAAATAGCAAGCGTTCGTCGTTTTTCTTTTTCTCGGATTAAATCCGTGATTTTTCTGATCGCGATTCCTGATCCGATTTTCTTTTTAGTATAACTTTTCGCTCGTTTATCGGAATCAGGCGATTCAAGCGCCTGGAGTTTCGTCTCGAAACCCTCTATCCGTTTAACCAACTTAAACAAGTTTTTGCTACTCTAAAATTTGCCTTAGATCCAGATTAGTAGAATGAAGTTGTTTTCTTTTGCCGTTTGACTTTCGTTGATTCATTGGATTTGATTCTTTTTGCAAACCAGAGTTCTTAAGTTGAACCTTCTGGTTAGATCTCTTATTTGACTTTTACCTGTGCATTAGATGAGTACTTATTGTATGCTTGTTTGTTTGTTTGTGATAGAGTACCCGAAGTGCGCCGCTTGTTACTTCGAATCACTAGGTTTCCCGGATCATCAGCAAGACAAGTAAGACTTTGATCATACCTTTCCTACTACCTAGTTTTATTGCATTAGATCAATCCTCACACATTGCATGATTAGGATCTAATTAAATTGTGGGATGGGAAGTAGTTGAGGTAGTACCTATTACCTGTTTTACTATCAAACCTTTGGGAGTTACTTCTACGTTTGCTTTATGCCATGCTATGCTAGTAGACGTGGATTGGATGAGTGATATCCGTGACAGATGTGAGTTTGTTAATTAATGGTTTATCTAAGGTGGCAACTTAAACACACATCTGGGTGGATTGAGGCACCTGGGTATTCCAGGACTTGCCTGTTTTCTTTTGGACCACCACCCAGGCTCAAAGGGATCATGAGATTATTCATACTAGAAACTTCCGTGTGCAGCCACAAGCTATTATGGGCTCTAGCATAGTTGACTAAGTCGTGCGAACTCTTACAGTGGTAGACTAGCAGATGTAGGGGATGTAGGTGGTACGGTCTACCCGATCGTAAGGTGCTAGCGCTTCTGAAAGACTATGTATCGGTCATCCGTCTTCTCAAACACCATGTAGTGCGAGAAACCAAACGGAGGCGATTGAGTCTTGTGGGGAAAAGTGCGCAAACCTCTGAAGAGTGTAATAAACTAATCATGGTTAGTCGTGTCCCCGGTTATGGACATTTTGAGTATCCAGTACTTGGATTATCATGTGAATCTCAACATGTTACTCTAAATTAATTTTGTTGGGTTTTGTTTAATGATGATGCTTAATTGGGATTGAGAATGTTGTCAACCATTATCAATGTTTAACAACTACCATGATAGTTAAATAAATTATTCCTTTGAAGTAGGGAAAAATTAGCTTTACGCAAAACTGTAACCATAGAGCTTTCCACCAGCCAAATATGCATATAGTATAGCTGTTTCATTCCATTACTCTCTATGTGTTACATTGCCAGCATATTCCATGTGCTGACCCGTTTCGGGCTGCAACGTTAATGTTGCATACTTTTTAGACGACGATTAAGGAATTTTTAGGTCGTGGTTCTATACTCAGTGATGCCGTTGGAGTTGATGGACTCACTTATCTTCGAAGCCTTCCGCTGTTATCGTTATTAGATGGCCTTAAGACATATTTATTGTAATAAGTTCTCTATGGAGACACTCGATGTAATAAGTGTGTGATTGCTACTCTGTTATAAATCCTCCAAGTAATGTGTGGTGTCAGCATTACTGATCCAGGGATGACACCGGAGCACAGAGATCGGACTGTTTGAGGTCTGGTCGCTACACTTGACTAGCTCGTTAATCAAAGATGGTTATGTTTCCTAGCCATAGATATGAGTTGTATTTGATTAACGGTATCACATCATTAGGAGAAATGATGTGATTGACTTGACCCATTCCGTTAGCTTAGCACTTGATCATTTAGTATGTTGCTACTGCTTTCTTCATGACTTATACATGTTCCTATGACTATGAGATTATGCAACTCCCATTTACCGGATGAACACTTTGTGTGCTACCAAACATCACAACGTAACTGGGTGATTATAAAGGTGCTCTACAGGTGTCTCCAAAGGTACTTGTTGAGTTGGCATATTTCAAGATTAGGATTTGTCACTCCGATTGTCGGAGAGGTATCTCTGGGCCCACTCGGTAATGCACATCACTATAAGCCTTGCAAGCATTGTAACTAATGAGTTAGTTGCGAGATGATGTATTATGGAACAAGTAAAGAGACTTGCCGGTAACGAGATTGAACTAGGTATTGAGATACCGACGATCGAATCTCGGGCAAGTAACATACCGATGACAAAGGGAACAATGTATGTTGTTATGCGGTTTGACCGATAAAGATCTTTGTAGAATATGTAGGAGCCAATATGAGCATCCAGGTTCCACTATTGGTTATTGACTGAAGACGTGTCTCGGTCATGTCTACATAGTTCTCGAACCCGTAGGGTCCGCATGCTTAATGTCCGGTGACGATTTGTATTATGAGTTTATGTGTTTTGATGTACCTAAGGTAGTTCGGAGTCCCGAATGAGATCGGGGACATGACGAGGAGTCTCGAAATGGTCAAGACGTAAAAATCAATATATTAGACGACTATATTCGGACATCGGAAAGGTTCTGAGTGATTCAGGTATTTTTCAGAGTACTAGAGAGTTACGAGAATTCGCCGGGTAGTATATGGGCCTTATTGCGCTTTAGGGGAAAGAGAGAGGAGAGGATGCGCCCCCCAAATGCTTAGTACGAATTGGACTAGGGGGAGGGGCGGCGCCCCCTCCTTCCTTCTCTTCTCTTTCCCTTTCCTTCTCTCCTACTCCTACTGCTTGGAAGGGCTCCTAGTTCTACTAGGAAAGGGGGAATCCTACTCCCGGTGGGAGTAGGACTTCCCTAGGGCGCGCCATAGAGAAGGCCGGCCCTCCCCCTCCTCCACTCTTTCATATACGGGGAGGGGGCACCCCTTGGAGACACAACAATTGATCATTGATCTCTTAGCCGTGTGCGGTGCCCCCCTCCATCATAATCCACCTCGATCATATCGTAGCGGTGCTTAGGCGAAGCCCTGCGTCGGTAGCATCATCATCACCGTCACCACGCCATCGTGCTGACGAAACTCTCATGTGAAGCTTTGTTGGATCGGAGCTCGCAGGACGTCATCGAGTTGAACGTGTGAAGAACTCGGAGGTGCCGTGCGTTCGGTACTTGGATCGGTCGGATCGTGAAGACGTACGACTACATCAACCGCGTTGTGCTAACGCTTCCGCATTCGGTCTACGAGGGTACGTGGACACACTCTCCTCTCTCGTTGCTATGCATCACCATGATCATGTGTGTGCATAGGGAATTTTTTTTGAAATTACTGCATTCCCCAACAATAAAGTCCTCTGAGGCAGGCATGGAGCTCAGCTTGATTCACATTGGTGCACCGATCAATAAAATCCCATGAAGAAACAATAATTTCTCTAGAAGAATTACGAACTACAACTCCCACACTAGCAGCATTAGTACTCTCCACAAAACTGGTTCAACGTTAGGCTTGATATGGTTAGTAGGAGGAAGTTTCCACACCACATGATCTTTTAACGGTGCATAATCAGCTACAACACCACTCACCTTCTCCTTACTTTGTTACTAGCGTTCAACAGAACAGTGTCGTCACAAGACATGAAAGTGTACCAATAATTGTCCACAAATTTTGCACAGACATTAATTGATTCCTTCCCCTTCCCAAAATTTAAATCATTTCTCAAATGCCATACTCGCTAGAAAAGAAATAAGATTTGCTCCCTCTGCTGCAAGCTCAACTAAGCCAAGAAAACCAATAATCAATCCGGTCCTGGGCACTTGAAGGACTCTTCATCTAGAATATTCCATGACTCCTTCAAGGCCAATCGCAGAGCACGAGCTTTAGAGCAACTCAATACAACATGAAAAGTGCTTTCGTCTTCTACAACACAAATAGAACACATACCTGAATCAGTGTGATGGTGCTTAACTCTGTTCATCTGAATCGCTAAGTTATTGGTTGCAGCTGGCCACGCAAAAATCCTGATTTTCTGAGGAATATTAGCCTTCCAAATTAAATCCCAAATCCCCCTTTCCCCATCTGGTTCACCACTAGATTGGCCAACAGTATCCTGACTATCCTTCAATTTAACGCCAAATTGTACGCACTTTTAACAGAAAACATACCATTCTTCTCAAGGTGCCACACAACAACAACCCCATCCTTAGAGGCTTGAATACGAATCTTAAGAATTTCCTCCACATCATGTGGATAGAAAAGACACTTCATCAAATTTTCATCCCAACACTTATGCCTGCTCATGAATAAGTTGGATACCAACTTCAACCTGGTAGTGTGCCTTCAAGATGATTTTTTTGGCCAGGCCCCCTAGGTATCTAATTATCCCTCCAAATATTAATACTAGATACATTGCAGACCCGCCAAATGACCCCTTAATCAGTTCCAAACCATGCGTAATACCTTGCCAAGTCACAGAAGTAGCATGTGGAAACACTGTATCCAGAATATGTCCCTGAGGATAATACTTTGCCTTCATCAACTTCGCACACAACGAGTCTGGATAAACCAACAAACGCCATGTCTGTTTAGCCAAAGGAGCTTGATTAAAAAGTCTGAGATCATGAAATCCCGTGCCACACTTACCTTTAGGCCTTGTTAGTTTGTCCCATGCCAACCAATGTGTTTTCCTTCTATCTTCTTCATCTCCCTCACCAAAAATTTCCTTATAATCTCGGATAACTCCTCACAAAGAGAAACAGGAAAATTTGAAAATTCCCATAGCATACACAGGTAGAGCCTAAATTACTATTTTGATTAAGTCTTCCTTGACTCCACAAGAAGCATATTTTTCAATCCAGCAAGAAAGCATTTTAAAAAACTTGTCTTTACTATACTGAAACTTACTAGCCTTCATTCTTTCCTCTGGGACTGGTAATCCAAGATATCTATCTTCAAATCCCTCCACAATAATTCTTAAGATAACCATAATAGCCACTTGGTTCTCCAAACTGCACTTTTTCTCAATGTTTTGTTAACTCGATCAGAACAACGTTTGTGATACAAGAGATTTCAGGGGGGTTTATAAGCCATAGATGGCGCCCCCACTCTAAAGATAAAGCGGCTTTTGCTAAACAATGAGGTTCTTCATTAGACTCTCTCATTTCATGCTCAACTTTAGCATCTTCAAAGGACCACATGCTTGCTTTAATATCCTTTATAATCGCCAAGCTTGGTCCTTTGTAATCACTACTAGATTATTGACCAGTGACTTGCAATATGTAACCACATGGACCTTCTTAATGTGCAGATCCTCTGCTAGAGAAAAAGCTTCTCATAGCGCCATCCCTTCAAGGATCTTAGGATCATTCATTCCCCGCATAATCATGCCGAAGCACCCACAAACTTGCTAGGGTCCCGGCAAATGGTTGCCAAAGCCCCCCCCCTAGAATCTTGTCGTAACACCGCTGCATCGACATGTATCTTATGACAGTCCTCAGCAGATGGCGACCACTTCCATCGCCTTTGAACCCTGCATGGCAAGTTCTTTATTTTTCCTATTGGGGATCATTGATAGATCATCTAAAAATTTCTTGATAAAACTCAGAGTGGCCATTCGGGACTAAAAAATCTCCTCATGTATAGCCTTCCTTCCGACCCACCAAATTGACCATAGTGTCACCAACAATTTTATGAACTGTGTATCTTTCATCAACTCCTTCATCTCTAGTAGCCATGTCTTTGCATCAGCCAATCTACAAGTGATCATTAGGTTAACCAAATCTTCATCCAGTAAGGTTCAAATGCACTTAGACATATTGTATTACTAGATGATACCCCGCGCGTTGCTGCGGAAATTTGTGGCTAAGAGTTGATGCAATAATAAATTTTGAAGATCATGAAAGTAAACATATATGCTTGTTAGCTGGCTTGACCGCCCTAGACCTTGGCGCTTGTGTGCTGCATGCTTGCTATGTACTTGTTGTGTGGCCTTACATGATGTAGTTGTTGGCTATGGTATAGGTAGAATGCTGATGTAGTATGATTTAGTTTAGTTGCTAGTTGTAAGATTTTGACAGGTTAGTTGATGTAATCAAGATTTCGGATGCAATTTCACCAAAATTTTGACATGCCCTATCCTTATTTTTGAACCATTTGCATATGCAACATGAAAATAGACAACAATTATATATTCATCTCAATAGAGTACACAGCGTTCCATATACTTCACAACTCAGACTTAATAGTTGCATAAGAAAATACATATCTCACTACATGCACATGATCCATCATGTAATAGTGAATAAGAGTTTGACTGAATTACAATTTAAACTGTAATAATATAACTAATTTAAATAGATAGATGGCAATGTAGTTCAGCCATATATACTTGCAAAATACGAAACCATATCTCAGTACATGCATAGGATCATCGATTAGTAGTAATGAGAGTTTGACTGGATTGCAATTTAAGCCACATACAACTAATTAAAATAGAGGGAGTTGTAGTTCATTGATGCTTGGATATGTGCTTGACGATGTCCTGCATGCTTTAAAACAGAGAGCACTATGGATCCAGTTATCTTCATGTAGTCAGCTAGCAGAGAGAAACATATTTTTTGGACATGAAACATGCAGTATCTTTTTTTATAGTTGTTATCATCTCATGCTTCTTAGTTGTTTAATTCCACATTGTTATCTGCAATGCTGTTTGAGGATAGAAAGTAAGAATGTTGGATCTTATATTTGGACTTATGAGTGTGATATGCGACTCTTGCTTATCCTATTGACAACCTGAAGATGAAGTCATGTAGCCTCAGTTTCTACCTCTTTTTTACTGGCATGTAAATATTGCATTCAGTAGAAATTCCACGGCAAAAAGGAATATTGTTATATGCTGTAGCGACCAGACCTCAAACAGTCTGATCTCTGTGCTCCGGTGTCATCCCTGGATCAGTAATGCTAACACCACACAGTACTCGGAGGATTTATAGCAGAGTAGCAATCACACACTTATTACATCGAGTGTCTCAAAAGAGAACTTATTACAATAAATATGGCTTAAGGCCATCTAATAACGATAACAGCGGAAGGCTTGGAAGATAAGTGAGTCCATCAACTCCAACGGCATCACTGAGTATAGAACCACGACCTAAAAACTCCTTAATCATCTTCTGAAAAGTCTGCAACATTAACGTTGCAGCCCGAAACGGGTCAGCACATGGAATATGCTGGCAATGTAACACATAGAGAGTAATGGAATGAAACAACTATACTATATGCATATATGGCTGGTGGAAAGCTCTATGGTTACAATTTTGCGTAAAGCCAATTTTTCCCTACTTCAAAGGAATAAATTTAATTACTATCATGGTGGTTGTTAAACATTGAGAATGGTTGACAGCATTCTCAATCCCAATTAAAGTAATCATCATTAAACAAAACCCAACAAAATTAATTTAGAGTAACATGTTGAGATACACACGATAATCCAAGTACTAGATACTCAAGATGTCCATAACCGGGGACACGGCTAACCATGATTAGTTTATTACACTCTGCAGAGGTTTGCGCACTTTTCCCCACAAGACTCGACCGCCTCCGTTGGTTTCTCGCACTACATGGTGTTTGAGAAGACGGATGACCGAGACATAGTCTTTCAGAAGTGCTAGCACCTTACGATCGGGTAGACCATACCACCTACATCCCCTACATCTGCTAGTCTACCACTGTAAGAGTTCGCACGACCTAGTCAACTATGCTAGAGCCCATAATAGCTTGTGGCTGCACACGGAAGTTTCTAGTATGAATAGCCTCATGATCCCTTTGAGCCTGGGTGGCGGTCCAAAAGAAAACAGGCAATCGCTGGAATACCCAGGTGCCTCAATCCACCCAGATGTGTGTTTAAGTTGCCACCTTAGAATACCATTAATTAACAAAACTCACATCTGTCATGGATATCACTCACCCAATCCACGTCTACTAGCATAGCATGGCATAATAAGCAAACGTAGAAGTAACTCCCAAAGGTTTGATAATTACAGGTAATAGGTACTACCTCATCTACTTCCCATCCCACAATTTAATTAGATCCTAATAATGCAGTGTGTGAGGGTTGATCTAATGCAATAAAACTGGGTAGTAGAAAAGGTATGATCAAAGTGTTACTTGCCTTGCTGATGATCCGCGAAACCTAGAGATTCGAAGTAACAAGCGGCGCACTCCGGGTATTCTATCACAGACAAACAAACAAGCATACAATAAGTACTCATCTAATGCACAGGTAAAACTCAAATAAGAGATCTAACCAGAAGGTTCAACTTAAGAACTCTGGTTGGCAAAAGAATCAAATCGAACGAAGCAACAAAAGTCAAACGGCGAAAGAAACAACTTCGTTCTACTAATCTGGATCTAGGGCAAATTTTACAGTATCAAAATCTTGTTTGAGTTGGTTAAACGGATATAGGGTTTCGAGACGAAACTCTAGGCGCTTGAATCGCCTGATTCCGATAAACGAGCGAAAAGTTAAAGTAAAAAGAAAATCGGATCAGGAATCGCGATCAGAAAAATCGCGGATTTAATCCGAGAAAAAGAAAAACGACGAACGCCGATTCTTTTTCTTTTTTCTCTTTTTTTCTCTTTTTTCGGCACGGAAAACGAGGCGCGACGAACCTCGGCGGCGGGATTCCGGCGGCGGCTAGGGCGAGGCGGCGGCTGGGCTGGGGCTGGCTAGGGTTTCCCTCGGGGTGGGCTGCCCCGGCTTATAAAGGCCCCCCCTCGGGCCGGAGTCCTAGTCGGACACGGCCCGTAGGTCGGTTCATTTTTTTTAAAATTATTCCGCTCGGAAGAAAAATAAAAAGAAATACTAAACGGACTTCAAAAATTCCGAAATAAATTTTCACGGGCTTCTAAAATCAAGCCTCACAAGGTGAACATTTATTTGGGACCTAAATGCAATTTTGAAAAACGCACATTTTTCCTAAATTCAAATAAAACACCGAAAAACTCCAAAATAAAATCTTATTTGATTTTATTATTAAATCCTCAATATTTCTTTATTTTGGGAAAGTCATTTTATTCCCTCTCTCATATTTTTGTAATAGAAATAATTGATGATAAAATAAATAAAATCAAATGATCCTATTCTCAAAATTTGAGAAACTCAAATATGAAAATAACGAAATCCCCAACTCTCTCCGTGGGTCCTTGAGTTGCGTAGAATTTCTAGAATCAAAACCAAAAGCAAAATAAAATATGATATGCAATGATGATCTAATGTATAACATTCCAAATTGAAAATTTGGGATGTTACAAACCTACCCCCCTTAAGATGAATTTCGCCCTCGAGATTCGGGTTGGCTAGAAAATAGGTGACGGTGGTCCTTCAGCAAATCTTCCTCTCGTTCCCAGGTGGCTTCATCCTCCGTGTGGTGGCTCCACTGAACTTTGCAAAACTTGATAACCTTGCTGCGGGTGACTCGACTGGCATACTGAAGAATCTTGACTGGTTTCTCCTCATAAGTCAAATCACTGTCCAACTGAATCGCTTCCAGCGGCACTGTATCTCTCAGTGGTATATCAGCCATCTCTGCGTGGCACTTCTTCAACTGGGAAACGTGGAACATGTCGTGAACTCCTGACAATCCTTCGGGCAATTTCAACTTGTAGGCCACTTCTCCCATACGCTCCAAAACTCGATATGGTCCTACAAATCGTGGCGCTAACTTCCCTTTAACTCCAAAATGCTTTGTTCCCCGAAGTGGAGATACTCGAAGATAAGCTCTGTCTCCAACTTCGTAAACTGTCTCCTTGCGTTTAGAATCTGCATAACTCTTCTGTCTGGACTGGGCTACCTTGAGCCTATCGCGAATCAACTTCACCTTCTGTTCAGACTCTTTAATCAAATCAGGTCCAAACAACTGGCGGTCTCCAACTTTGTCTCATGACAACGGTGTCCTGCACCTCCTTCCGTACAAGGCTTCAAAAGGAGCCATCTTTAAACTGGCTTGGTAACTGTTGTTGTAAGAGAACTCTGCATATGGCAAATTATCGTCCCAACTAGATCCATAATCTAGCGCACAAGCTCTCAGCATATCCTCCAAAATCTGATTGACTCTCTCGGTCTGTCCATCTGTCTGTGGATGAAAAGTTGTACTGAATTCTAGCCTGGTACCCAAAGTTTTGTGTAACTGCTTCCAGAACTTTGAGGTAAACTGGGTTCCTCTATCTGATACGATACTCCTTGGAACTCCATGCAGACATACGATCCTGGTCATGTATATCTTTGCCAACTTAGCACTGGTGTAAGTGGTCTTTACTGGGATGAAATGAGCTACTTTCGTCAATCGATTGACTACAACCCAAATCGAGTCATAGCCCGAACGAGTTCTGGGCAATCCCGTGATAAAATCCATGCCTAACTTATCCCACTTCCATTCGGATATCGGCAATGGTTGTAACAATCATGCGGGCTTCTGATGCTCTGCCTTTACTCTCTGACATACATCACAAACTGCTACATACTCCGCAATATCCTTCTTCATTCCAGTCCACCAGAAAATATCCTTCAAATCCAAATACATCTTGGTATTTCCTGGGTGAATCGAATATGGTGAATCGTGGGCCTCTTGCAAAATCAAATTCCTGATCTCCGGGTCATAGGGCACATAAACACGGTCTTCAAACCATAGGGTATCGTATTCATCCTCACGAAATCCTTTAGCTTTTCCTTTGCTCAATTTCTCCTTAATAGCGGCAATCTCTTTGTCAGTCTTTTGAGCTTCTCTGATTTTATCCATCAAAGTTGACTGAATCTCCAATGCTGCTATATGGCCTCTCGGAACTATTTCCAAACATAGTTCACGAAGATTTTCTGCTAACTCCTTGGGTATTTCTCTCGTCATTAACGTGTTGACATGGCTCTTACGGCTTAATGCGTCAGCTACTACATTAGCCTTTCCAGGGTGATAATGCAATTTCATATCATAATCCTTGATAAGCTCCAACCATCTCCTTTGTCTGAGATTCAACTCCTTCTGGGTGAAAATGTACTTCAAACTCTTATGATCCGTGTACACCTCACAATGGTTTCCGATGAGGAAATGTCTCCATGTTTTCAAAGCATGCACTACAGCTGCTAACTCCAAATCATGCATAGCATAATTCAACTCATGAGGCTTCAGTTGTCTTGAGGTATATGAAACAACTCTCCCTTCCTGCATAAGTACTGCTCCAAGTCCTCGACGTGAAGCGTCGCAATACACCTCATAATCTTTGGTCTGGTCTAGCAAAATCAACATTGGTGAGGTAACCAAACGTTTCTTCAACTCCTGGAAACTAGCCTCACATTCCTCCGTCCATACGAACTTGGTATCTTTCTTTAATAACTCCGTCATAGGCTTCGCAATCTTTGAAAAATTCTCAATAAATCTCCGATAGTATCCTGCGAGTCCAAGAAAACTTCGGATCTCTCCAACGGTTGTTGGGGCTTCCCACTTTGTCACGGTATCCACTTTAGAGGGATCTATTGCTATACCTTCTCTAGATATAACGTGTCCGAGAAATCCTACTTCCTTCAACCAAAACTCACATTTGCTGAACTTGGCATATAATTGATGTTCTCTGAGCTTTCCAAGTACCAAACGCAAATGCTCCTTATGCTCCTCTTCATTCCTCGAATAAACCAAGATATCATCAATGAACACTACGATGAACTTATCCAAAAACTCCATAAACACTTTGTTCATCATGTTCATAAAATAGGCAGGTGCGTTAGTCAAACCAAATGACATAACGGTATACTCGTACAACCCATACCTGGTGGTAAAAGCTGTCTTTGGAATATCCTATTCTCGAATCTTCAACTGGTGGTATCCTGATCACAGATCGATCTTGGAAAATACCTTAGTTCCTTGCAATCGATCAAACAGATCATTAATCATTGGTAGTGGGTACTTGTTCTTGATCGTTACTTCGTTCAATCCTCGATAATCAACAACCATCCTTAACGATCCATCCTTCTTCTCCACTAGAAGTACTGGCGATCCCCAAGGTGAAGAACTTGGGCGAATATATCCCTTATCCAGTAACTCCTTAATCTGCTTCTTAATTTGCACCAAATCCTTTGCTGGCATCCTATATGGTCTCTTTGATATTGGCCCTGTGCCTGGCAATAGCTCAATCAACAACTCGATATCTCTATCCGGTGGCATGCCTGGCAACTCTTCCGGAAATACATCGGGAAAATCCCTTACCACTGGTACTTCCTCCTGCACAACTCCTATTAAGCAATTTACTTGACTCCTCTTCGGCACATGTCGGGATACATACTTGATCCTTCTCCCTTCTGGTGTGGTAAGCAAAATTGACTTACTAGCACATTCAATATTCCCTTCATACTTCGATAACCAATCCATGCCTAATATCACATCCAATCCTTGAGATTCCGATACTATTAGGTCTGAGGGAAAAACATAGTTACCAATCCTTAATGGTAACCGATCACACTATAGACTAGTCACATACTCTGCTCCAGGCGAGGTTACTAACATGGGTGACCTAAGGGCTTGGGTTGATAGGTTGTACTTATCCACAAATCCCCTTGAGATGTAAGAATGCGATGCACCAGTATCAAAAAGAACGAGTGCAGTAAATGACTTAACCAAAAACTTACCTATTACTGCATCGGGCTGAGCTTCAACCTCCTCCATGCTAACGTGGTTCACCTGTCCCCTGTTGAAAGGGTTAGGCTTCTTTCCAGAGCTTCCATTGCCATTTCCATTTTGTATTTCAGGACATTCATTGGCATAATGTCTGGTCTTTGAACACTTAAAGTAAGTGACTTGGCTCAGGTCCTTCTTGGTTGGGGTTGATGGGTTGGTGCGGTTCTGGCCATTGCTTCCTCCATTCCCATTACCATTCCTGGTGCCATTGTGATTGTGCAAGCTACCACCTCCATGGGTATGCTGAAAATGTCCTCCCGGTCTAGGGGTAAAACGTGGCTTCTGCTGAGCTCCTGAAGTGTATTTTCCTTGTCCATACTTCCTCTTGCGATTCTCAATTTGCTGTTTCTTCCCTTCAATCATAAGAGCACGGTCTACCAACTCCTGGTAGTTGTTGAAGGTTGCTACCATCAACTGCATGCTCAACTCATCATTCAGTCCTTCCAGAAACTTCTCCTGCTTAGCTGCATCCATAGCGACGTCATCTGGGGCATAACGTGCTAACTTACTAAAGTCCTCCACATACTGGCCAACTGTCCGTCCTCCTTGGCGCAAGTTGCGAAACACACGCTTCTTCATGGCCATAGCTCCTGCTGAAACGTGTGCAGTACGAAAAGCTTGCTGAAACTGGTCCCATGTGACAGTGTCGACTGGGAAAGTGGCTGTGAAATTCTCCCACCATGATGATGCGGGTCCTTCTAACTGATGTGCGGCAAACTTCACCTTCTCCGCATCTATGCATCCTGCTGTGGTCAACTCCCTAGCTATCTTGCGGAGCCAATCATCTGCTACTATCGGTTCAGTGCTACTAGAAAACACCGGCGGATTCAGCCTAAGAAAGCGGGCTAAGTGATCAACAGGTGGTGGTGGTGGTGGTGGGTTGTTGTTGTTGTTCCCCTGATTCTGATTCTGGACTAGCAATTGCATCAATGTGTTCTGCTGCTGGATCAACTGAGTGAGCTCCGGTGGAAAGGCAAATCCGGGGTCACGTCTCGGAGGCATCTGAGGGTTTAGAAAAGATGAGATATAAGAATAGAGGGGGTCTAAAGAGAAAACACTACCCATATGCACATGAGGCAAAAGCAAACAATTCACTTCATTCAATCAAACAAGGGCATACAATCGATCTAACTATCGCAAAAGTGCTCGGACTACTATATTTACATGGTGGACTACTACTACTGATGAGGTGGTCTACTAGAAATATTCTTCGGTTGCAGACTCCATGATATCTGCTCCAGCTTCATCAGCATAATCATCATTGCTACTATCTTGTTTCGAGTCGGTGTCGTCGATGATGATGTAGTCTTCGGGGCTAATCTCCTTGGGTTCTTCGTCTTCATCTACTGGTGTAGGTCCTCCCATAAATATCGCTAACTTCATTGTTAGGTCGGCATTCTTATCCACTAGTACTTCAATTTCCTCTTCATAATCTTCACGTGTAGCCTTGAGTTCTTCCTCCAGTTCATTGATTCTAGTCTTAGCCTTCTTCAGATCTATCATGTCGGCGCACATCTGCTTCTCCTGTCGTCGAATGTGCTGGTTTAGATACTGAATAAAAGCTGCAATTGATCTATCCTTCCTGGTGCTGATCATCTCCCAGTGTTCATCTCGGCGCCCACAAATCTGGTAGATAGTATCCTTGAGATCCTTGCGGTAGACTTCTCCAATGCGTCCCATGGCGATGTGAGCTGTCATGCTCTGTCCTAGACTCCAAGTTGGTGCATCAAAAGAAAACTCTATGGGTTCAGTGACTGGCATGAACGTCCTTCCTGGAACTTGAACTTGAATCATCCAGCGCTCTTCTTCAGGTAAAGTGGCGCTGTAGGTTCCGGTGAAGCTTGGTACTCCTATGCTCAGGTATCTAGTGACTTCCTTCAAGTGACGTCCAAAAGGTGTATCTTCATCTGGTTGTGTGAACTTGTTCCTTGCATCCTCCATCCTAAAGAGTAGAAAAGATGAGAGGTCAGAAGAGAAGAGAGTGAATAGTGATCTAGGTCTTTTAGCTTAGTGGTCGTGTCCTACAGTCAGTGTGTACTCTGATACCATCTCTGTAGCGACCAGACCTCAAACAGTCTGATCTCTGTGCTCCGCTGTCATCCCTGGATCAGTAATGCTGACACCACACAGTACTCGGAGGATTTATAGCAAAGTAGCAATCACACACTTATTACATAGAGTGTCTCAAAAGAGAACTTATTACAATAAATATGGCTTAAGGCCATCTAATGACGATAACAGCAGAAGGCTTGGAAGATAAGTGAGTCCATCAACTCCAACGGCATCACTGAGTATAGAACCACGACCTAAAAACTCCTTAATCGTCGTCTGAAAAGTCTGCAACATTAACGTTGCAGCCCGAAACGGGTCAGCACATGGAATATGCTGGCAATGTAACACATAAAGAGTAATGGAATGAAACAACTATACTATATGCATATATGGCTGGTGGAAAGCTCTATGGTTACAATTTTGCGTAAAGCCAATTTTTCCCTACTTCAAAGGAATAAATTTAATTACTATCATGGTGGTTGTTAAACATTGAGAATGGTTGACAGCATTCTCAATCCCAATTAAAGTAATCATCATTAAACAAAACCCAACAAAATTAATTTAGAGTAACATGTTGAGATTCACACGATAATCCAAGTAATAGATACTCAAGATGTCCATAATCGGGGACACGACTAACCATGATTAGTTTATTACACTCTGCAGAGGTTTGCGCACTTTTCCCCACAAGACTCGACCGCCTCCGTTGGTTTCTCGCACTACATGGTGTTTGAGAAGACGGATGACCGAGACATAGTCTTTCAGAAGCGCTAGCACCTTACGATCGGGTAGACCGTACCACCTACATCCCCTACATCTGCTAGTCTACCACTGTAAGAGTTCGCACGACTTAGTCAACTATGCTAGAGCCCATAATAGCTTGTGGCTGCACACGGAAGTTTCTAGCATGAATAATCTCATGATCCCTTTGAGTCTGGGTGGCGGTCCATAAAGACAAACAGGCAATTGCTGGAATACCCAGGTGCCTCAATCCACCCAGATGTGTGTTTAAGTTGCCACCTTAGAATACCATTAATTAACAAAACTCACATCTGTCATGGATATCACTCACCCAATCCACGTCTACTAGCATAGCATGCCATAATAAGCAAAAGTAGAAGTAACTCCCAAAGGTTTGATAATTACAGGTAATAGGTACTACCTCAACTACTTCCCATCCCACAATTTAATTAGATCCTAATCATGCAATGTGTGAGGGTTGATCTAATGCAATAAAACTGGGTAGTAGAAAAGGTATGATCAAAGTGTTACTTGCCTTGCTGATGATCCGCGAAACCTAGAGATTCGAAGTAACAAGCGGCGCACTCCGGGTATTCTATCGCAGACAAACAAACAAGCATACAATAAGTACTCATCTAATGTACAGGTAAAACTTAAATAAGAGATCTAACCAGAAGGTTCAACTTAAGAACTCTGGTTGGCAAAAGAATCAAATTGAATGAAGCAACAAAAGTCAAACGGCGAAAGAAACAACTTCGTTCTACTAATCTGGATCTAGGGCAAATTTTACAGTAGCAAAATCTTGTTTGAGTTGGTTAAATGGATAGAGGGTTTCGAGACGAAACTCTAGGCGCTTGAATCGCCTGATTCCGATAAACGAGCGAAAAGTTAAACTAAAAAGAAAATCGGATCAGGAATCGCGATCAGAAAAATCACGGATTTAATCCGAGAAAAAGAAAAACGACGAACGCCGATATTTTTTTTTCTCTTTTTTATTTCTCTTTTTTTCGGCACGGAAAACGAGGCGCGACGAACCTCAGCGACGGGATTCCGGCGGCGGCGGCGGCTCGGCTGGGGCTGGCTAGGGTTTCCCTCGGGGTGGGCTGCCCCGGCTTATAAAGGCCCCCCCTCGGGCCGGAGTCCTAGTCGGACACGGCCCGTAGGTCGGTTCGTTTTTTTTAAATTATTCCGCTCGGAAGAAAAATAAAAAGAAATACTAAACGGACTTCAAAAATTCCGATATAAATTTTCACGGGCTTCTAAAATCAAGTCTCACAAGGTGAACATTTATTTGGGACCTAAATGCAATTTTGAAAAATGCACATTTTTCCTAAATTCAAATAAAACACCGAAAAACTCTGAAATAAAATCTTATTTGATTTTATTATTAAATCCTCAATATTTCTTTATTTTGAGAAAGTCATTTTATTCCCTCTCTCATATTTTTGTAATAGAAATAATTGATGATAAAATAAATAAAATCAAATGATCCTATTCTCAAAATTTGAGAAACTCAAATATGAAAATAACGAAATCCCCAACTCTCTCCGTGGGTCCTTGAGTTACGTAAAATTTCTAGGATCAAAACCAAAAGCAAAATAAAATATGATATGCAATGATGATCTAATGTATAACATTCCAAATTGAAAATTTGGGATGTTACATATGCTCTTACCTCTCTTTGTTGGTGGTTTCATATTCTGTAAATCTAGTGATCCTTTTAGCTAAAGGGCACCTATGAACAAAAATCAACATTTGAATTTCATGTTGAATCTGAATCACTTGGTTTATACAGAGTTCTAAAATTGTTACTTATTTTGGTTATCCTCGGTGTCAATAGTTGCGCCTTGGTAAGAGGTAGGTGTAGTATTGTTTGAGTTCTATGGTGTTTGGATAATCGGACTGTGAAATAGTAAAAGTTTGGTCATCTCTGTGTTTATATAGAGCTTGTAACTTCTATTTTGTAGCTGATGGCAAACCTCTCAATACTTATCGCTGAACATTGTTGGGCCATCAGTTCTTTGCGTGGGGATGGCTGGAAGTATTTCATGGTTCATGTTAGTTTTTCCTAATAAGGTTGAAATTAGGAAGAAAAATATAACCTCTGAATGAATAGAAATTGTCTAACCTTTGTAGAGGGCAACATTTGCGAATTGCCGACCGAGAAGCTTTTCTTTGGGACATACCTTATGGGGAACCTGGACATCGAATTAATATTCATTCCAGCAAGTATAACATCGAATCTTTGTATGGACGGGTATGTATGGTGAATATCATACTTTGATAAGCGCCAAACAACCTCATTTGGTGTAATATAGCAACATTCTTGATGATTATCTATTTCATTGACTGTTTGAAGTGACGAAGAAGATGATCCAACATTAGACTCCATTTTCAATCTGGTACAATAAAATCCCTTTGTCACATACTTGAAAGGATATTTGCACATACTGTACCACCAGTGAACCTTGTGAGGTACAACAAATTTGTTATTAATGTCAATCCATTTTTATTGCATATGTATGAAACCATTCTCTAATATAGAGGTTTGCTAATTTTTTGCATTATCCTAAGTAACATCCATTCCTAAGTAGAGAAGAATACTAACGTACCAAGTGCAGGAGTATATGAAACATTAACCTAGAGAAGTAACACTTGAAAGGCATAATATATTTTTTACCTGGAGGCCATAATCTTGGGTTCTGTTTCTACCATGGAATGCCAAATTTCTTTTGAAGTTTCCTTACTTTCTACCATGTATTGATTTGCTCTCTACACTCCATCTATACGGTATTATGTAAGGAACTAAATGAAAAATACGACATTTGATAGGACTAACTGTACCAAAACCAACAAATAAGTATGTGTATGACTAACTGAGGTTCATCAAGCAATGAACTTATATAAGAGAGGAGAGACTACGCACCAGTGGTGTAGCAAGAGGCCTGTCACATCGAAGAACTTCGGATCTGGAGCTCAATCTGACAGATTCAAAAAGCATAAATTCAGTAACAGAAAAAATTGGGGGGGGGGGCTGAAAATAGGGAGCGTCACCTACCAGAGTGCAGGCCGGTTCCGAGAGTAGAGCACGAGTAGGTCGACGATGATGACAGTACATCATCCTTTTAAAGACAAAGGAGGCCACTGGTCAATTAAATCTGCACTTTCATGCGCACTTGCAAGGTAATGAAGGGTGCGGTAATGAGAGGCGATGAAAGCTGACGTTTCTTGCATTTGTGGCTACGGTTTCTTGCATTTCTGGTCGTTTTTTCATGAGGGCGCAGAAGAGAGAGCGGCGGCGGCGGGCGGAGAAGAGGAAGGTGGGCGTCATACTGCAGATCAGCAGATGGGTAGATTAGAATCATGACCTACTAAGCCTTGCGTTTTACATGGGCTAGGACTAATGACAAACTAACACAGCCACGGGCCTGTTTTACATGGGCTACCACCAACGACCAGGCTTAGCTACTGGGCTGGGCAACCCACATGCAAAAAATTGGGAAACACGATACGCAAAAATGTATCGACCGCTGGTGGTACTCGCTGAATGGTGCTACCCGATGCGTTTTCTGTTGGGTCAACCACATGGTGCGGTGGGGATGCGAGCGCATCGGAAAAACGTGTGGGGTCAACCGGCGCTGGGCTGGAGGTGGGTGGGAGGGATCAGATCCGCAGCTGTCGTGCGGGCTGCGTGTGAGGGAAAAAGCAAGTATTTTTCCACCACCGTGACAACATGGAATAAGAATGATTGGGTGATTTTAGAAGTTGAAAAATGACGTGGCAACTTGATGATATGGACAGTGTGCATGAAGAGAGAATAGGGAGAAGTGGGGAGCAACTTCTTAAGAACGGTAGATATGGGCGCATGCTTCCAGCAAGCTTCAGCTCCCTTGCGTATTGGGTGTAATCGATGGGCTTGATTTTAAATCCGATCTTACAACATGGGCATGTACTTTTGTGATGTTATTGGATTTAATAAGAAATAAAACCATAGTGATCAAACAATCACACTGGCCAAACCACCTCCATCTCTAGCCATATTTTTCCAAAAAAGGCAATGACGATGGCCTCGTCAAAGATAGGGCGATGGCAGCTACAACTTTCATATTTGCTCACTTCTCGCGTGACTATTAGGACTCCGGCGTGGGCTGCTGATACTACATTTGACCCCAACCCTCCTCCAAAATCCGTAAGTGCATCTCCCTGTAAGTCTAAACCCGCCTTCTTTCCATGGTTGCGTCCTTGACTCGTTTGCCCGTCAATGACCCAATCAATAGAAAACAACACCTACAATGGGATCGAAGACATGACCTGGCCGCTATAGGTTGAAATGATGAGATTGCTAATTAAGAGGTATCCCTTGCAAAGGTCACTCCCACCTTCTCGGGGTTGACACATGACACACTCGTAACCGGAGAGTTTTTTTTGTAGATTCGTTTATTCATAACGTTTTATCTCTTAAATCATGCGTCTAAATCCTAAACCGTTTTCATCGTTGGATGTCTCACGTTGAGACCTTCGGAACTAGATCCATGTTAATAGGTTTTGATGAACATTTTTCACGGAAATAAGTGGAAGAGAAAAACCCGAGCTGGAAGCACGTTTTCTAAACTTTTCCCCCTTCCGAGAGACATAACTGTGCCTCTCACAGAAGCAAATATGTGCTTTTTGCGAAAGAAAAAACATGTTTTTTTCCTTTCTGAGAGGCACAATTGTCTTGTGTTCATGAGAAGCAAACTTGTTCCTCCCATGGAAGAAAAAACACACTTTTTCCTTTTTCGAAAGGCACAATTGTGCCTTTCGTGGAAGCGCATCTATGCCTCCCATGAAAGAAAAATGTGTTTTTTTCCTTTCTAAGAGGCTCAGCTATGTTTCTCGCGAAAGCAAATCTGTGCCTTCTGTGAGAGAAAAAAGTATGTTTTTTTTCTTTTCCGAGAGGCACAACTCTCGCGGAAGCAAATCTATGTCTTCTGTGAAAGAAAAAAACTTTTTTCACCCAAAAACCCGAAAATATCATCCAAAATCTAGGAAAAACGGGTGAAAACCGAAAAGCTAGGAAACCAGGAAAAACCCATCTAAAACCCAAAAATATGTACAGAATAATAACAATAAATCCTAAAAGAAACGCACAACATGTGACACGTGACCGCGGCTGAGAGCGCGTCAGATGGGACGCTCTCAGCCCACCAAAAGTGACCGTTCCGGGCTGCCACAAGGGTGACCCCTTGATTAGTTACCCCCATAAAACGGTATGTAGGGAAGACCTCCTCCGGATGTATGAAGCGTGACAAGGAAACATGGGCACCCGACATAGGGGTTTTAGTCTTGCTTGCTTAGCCTGTACAAACACTGCATGGCCCATCTAGTTGTCCACTTCTATTGGCCACGCCCACTATGTTGTACCATGTTGAACACATAATTTCGTATGTGTCACATTATGTGTCAAAGTGTCAAGCGTTCGCATAGGAAGTGACATACATGGGCCGACCCAGTTAGTGTTTTTGTGGCGTGCAAGCTTCCCAATTTTGGGAACCTTCTAAACAATTCCTGACCGTTTTTTGGAACCTTCCAGAAAGTTTGTGAACTGCTTTTCTCTTTTTTGGTTTTTTTGGTTTTTTAGTGTTTTTCCTTTTTTTTTGTTTTGTCTACTTCTTTTCATTTGTTATTTTCTATTTCTCTTTTATATAAATTTAAAATTTTCAAAAAAACATAATCCAAAATTTTGTTTGATTTATTTTTTTCGGTTTTTAAATGTTGTACGCGTCATTAAAAAATGTTTTGAATTCCAATATTTTTTTATTCCGAAAAAATTCACTTCTTAAAAATATGTCTGGAATTTCGTAATTTGTTCAAAATTTTAATAAGTGCTCTAAAATTCAAAAAAATATTGTAATTTCAAAATATTCACATTTAAAAATAATGAATTTGTACTTTGTTCGCAATTTTTTTAATAAATATTCGATTTTTAAAAAGTGTATTTCAAAATTTGTTTGTTTTTTCGTAAAAATGTTCAAAATTTCTAAATATAATGTTCATACTTAAAAACAATTGACCCACTAACCATATTATTCACAGGGGTATAATATTGTGAACTTCCGTACTCACTACATATAATAACGGCAAGCCACGTTAACACTGCATGTGTGCTAATGGGCCGGCCTAGTTGATTGCTCCTATGTATAGCGCTGTTATACGACACAAAATGCGTCATATAGGAGGTCCATTAAACGCGTGAACATTAGACGATACCCGACGGCTCAGATCACATACTATAAGACATCAACCAAGCCACCCCACGTGTAAGTGCCTCTTCTCACGTTCTCTTTTCTCCACAAAACAAATTGATGGCTCATTCAATTTAAAGGATATGTAGTGTTCAAAAATAAATAAATAAATAAATAAATAAATAGAGGATATGGAGAGAAATTTCACGGAATTTTATTCATGAGATATTTCCTATGTTTATGCCTCATTTAGTTTATAGGATTTTTGTAGGAATTAGTTATAAAGGACAGGAATTGTGTAGGATTTTTTTTGTAAGTCCTTTTGGTTTGTAGGAATATAACCTTATTCTCGTACAAGATAAGGAACCAATTCAATATTTTTTTCCTATAGAATGTGAGATACTCCCTCCGTTCCAAAATAGATGACTCAACTTTGTAATAACTTTAGTACAAAATTAGTACAAAGTTGGGTCATCTATTTTGGAACGGAGGGAGTACATGTCATTTTATTTTCTATGATTTTTCTATTTCATGATGTTTCTATCCCATGAACCAAAGGAGAGCTTAGTATTTGTTTTATAGTAATGAAGTACCTTTTGTTTTAGAAAATATAGTAATGAGGTACGTGATCCCTAACGATTATATATCGACATGGTTTCTAAAGATTTTGCATTAAGTTTTTCAGGGGATTTTTTGCATTAAGTGAGATCTCATGAAATTTTCAAAGGTTTTTGCATTAAGTGAGATCAGGAAAATTCTCTAAGAAACAAAATAGGCATGGTATCCCAATTCTTTACTTTTTCCTCTTTGTACTCTCTTCATTTTAAAATATAGTGCGCCCGCGTTTTTCGAGGTCCAATTTTGATCATAAATTTAACCAACGAGACCTACTACGGCGAGAAAAAAAATTATATAATTGAAAACTTTTTTTGAATACGAATTCACTGATATAACTTTGCTCCGGCCGTAGTCGATCTCGTTGATTAAATTTATGGTCAAAATTGAAGCATGAAAATAGAGAAAACACTATATTTTGAAAGAGAGTGAGTATGATTTAGCGAAGGCCAAGGGAGAAGAGCACTAGCACAGCATGGCCAAAACCCCAACCCATTCCGTTCCGCCCACCACTGTTTGAGCTTCCTCTCCTAGCCCCTTTTGCCCACCCGCCGGATCCCGTCGAACCAAACCCTAGCAACCGCTCGCCACCCGGGACGGCTCGCCGTCGTCGCCATGCCCCGCCGCAGCCAGAGCAGTGCCCCCATCGACCTCGACGAAGAGGATGGTGAGCGCCCCCCCCCGCCCCCCCCCACCCCACCCCCGGCGAAAATCTTCATCTCTGCCCCCTTCCCTTCCCCTTTTATCTCTGCGATTTTAGGCCTGTTCTTGTGATTCCCGGGGTTGCTTCGTGATCAGCTTGCTACAGAGCTGGTTAACGGCGCCCTTAGGCCGCTACTTTCTCTATAAGGGTTTATGGTTTTTTTTAGAGAAAATCGGATACCCCGATCTCTGCATCAGTGATGCATATAGATGGTGGCATATGGTTTGTCAGTAGGTCCAGGGCCCCATTGCATTAGTTCAGCGATGATGATGCTGGAATAAGTCGTTTCATTTCCTGGAGCAAATACTGATTGCGTGTTGCAAGGCTCGATTTGACTCATCTGGTGCATTTGTGCCAAAATTGCAGTGTGTAGAGGATGTTGTTTCTAATGTGTATCCTGCTTATACTGAAGGAGTACAAATGTTTTGTTTTTTGTACTCCATCCGTCTCAAAATAAGTGTCTCAACTTTGTATTAACTTTAGTACAAAGTTGTACTAAGGTTGAAACACTTATTTTGGGATGGAGGTAGTACTAGTTAACATGTTCACCAGGGTGCTAGGCAGGCGGGTGGCAAGCGCCTAACGGCTATTCAAGATTGCACATATCTAGTCATTACATCGGTGCGTTGGTGCTATCTAGATGAAAAAATCACCATGTTTATCCTTTTCTTTTAGCTTTTTGAGGATTAAACTGTGTATATGATAGCAGAGAAGGCTTCATAGATTTTAATGGCTTTTAGCTTAGTGTTTGCTTAGGTTTTTGGCACATACTAACACAGTCGTATACAGCTATGTTTTATCATAGGAATAATTATTGCTGTAATGTGTTTTGTGTGTTCATTTATGTGATTTGTAGCCTAGTGAATTGCACTCACTATCAAGTTATAGGTTGATTCCTTATTTCATATATTGGGTGTTGCAGCCGAAAAGACCTTGTGGTTTGAGGTCAGATTGTTGGTTTGCAGTTTGTTGAACTTCTTGTACTTGGAATACGTCTTTTAGTTTGGCAAACTGTTTGATCTTGATAAGGCACATCCTATCATTTATTTACCAACTGATCATTGTCATGATATGCCAGCTAACATGCTTTCATTTCTAGATCATCACTTAATTATGCTCATGGTGTTCTTGCCCGGTAGATATTTTATAGTAGTTGTTTATAAATCACCATTCCCACTCCATCTGTTTGTAAGGATATTGTATTGTTGATAATTTTCTTGTTTTAAATTGTTTATCTCTTTGTATGTATGACCAATAGAACTGAACACTGTTGTAGCCTGGATGAGTGTTTTAGTTTTTATCACGTGTCAGAACATGATAATGATTCTTATATAATGAAAGGTTGCAAAAATTAATAAAGCTAACATTTGGAGAGAATTTACAATGCCTAAGGAAATGGTAGTTGTTTGTTTAAAACTGCAAAAGATTTGTTTTCCTTGATGCATCAACCAAAGTTCAGCCATTCTCATTCAGCAGAAGAAAAAAACTTGACCCTATGAAGGCCTGAACTATTGATCCTTTGTATGCTCAGTGTGATTAGGGTCAGTGGTTATTATTTGTGCTTGGTTCTTAGTCATGTGTCTTATTTCAATTTAAGACAACAGTAATTGTGATGTTTCCTAGATGGCTTCCAAAGCCGAGAGGCCAAAAAGTAGGAGAAAGTGGCCTTTAGCTATATGCAGTTTCCCTGGTGGATCTACCTGTGATACAGATTGCTTATTTTTAAAGTTAAATTCGAATTACACTTTCAGTTTAACTAGTTAACTTCCATGTTTCCTTGTGTAGAGTGCAAGACCAAGCGCTCTCGAGCGAGTATAAGGCCAGCACCGAAGGTGCCTGGGAGCTCAAATCGCATTGCAAGTAGCAGAAGGGACAAGGAAAATCAAGACAAATTGGATACCCGTATCTTCGATTTATACATGGAGTACACCTCCCCCCCCCCCCCCCCCCCCCCACACACACACACACACAATCATGTTTCAAGAAAGCAAATAATTGGTCTTGGAGAAATTTTGTATGCTTATTTGCTGCTGTAAATTTGTGCATATAGGAACCTTTGGAAGCGTACAGATGAAGATCAGAAGAATGCTTGCGCATATTTGGATCCATTATGGTTTAACAGTTACGTTAATGGGGACAAAGAACAGAAATCAAGAATTCTTAGATGGACAAAGAAATTGAAAATATTTTCAAGAAAATATGTGTTTGTCCCTATTGTTCGTTGGTAGGTCAGTCTTGTTTTACCTCGTGGATTAACTTATTTGATTGCAAAAGAGCAATGGGATTTCCACTTTCGTAACTGCAGGGGACATTGGAACCTCCTTGTCCTATGCCACTTTGACGAGACAGACTGCTCAGATGCAAAAAAAGGACCGCGAATGCTGCTGCTGGATTCACTTAACACAACAGATCCGAAGAGGTTGGCACCTGAAATAAGAGGGTATGGTCCTTCTATACCTTCATCTCATACCTCTAATATAAGTATAATACTGATCTTAATGATGATGCACATGTTTTGCTATATTACGGTTATCTGACTGACCAGTTGTTGTGTCTAGTAGACGATTCATATATTAGAAACAAGATGATGTTCTTTTGGTTGAGACTTGTATGCACTGTTGAAGCAGACAACAGGGTTACCTGTACTCCTGTTGTCACTCATGAAGATTATGCCATGAATAGTATCCATGCCAGTGAGTCAGCCCAAGACAGTAGCAGAATGTGCGCTCATCAAAATCCAGCTTCGCACATCACATCACAAATCATCTAACCCTTGCTGAACATAGTTAGTGATGTGTATTTAGCGGTCCTTGTCATTTATCCTGGAGGTTTTTAGTCTATTTTTGTTGAAAATTACTTTAGTTATATATGTATAGGTAAATTATCTGGGGCACCCAGGTGCCTGAGCACCTTGATTGGGTCAGACCCGTTAGTGCATTTGTTTAAAAGCAACCAACCTCGCATTTCATTAATTCCCAATTTTACTTGCATGCAAGACATACCATGTAAGGGATAACACCAACAGACTGAATATGCTTGTGATAGCACATAAGCAACAATACTGTATCATGCTCACAGCCCTATAACTCCCTGTTTTATTTAATCTTTTCTTTGCTGCTTTATCAGATTCATTCGTGGTATTTATGAAATCGAAGAGCGGGAAGAAAGTGTGCACTTCATAAAAAAAATCCGTCTTGAGTTTCCTAAGGTATGATGTTTAATAATTGCTTTTTGAATCTAGAGTTCTTGTCATCATCCACAACAAAACTGTGCAGGTGCCACAGCAAAATGGGGAGGAATGTGGTATATATGTTCTTTACTTCATCCACTGTTTTCTTCAAAACGGAAAATTGGCAGAAATTCTTCAGAATAAAACACTGGAAGAAGATTTCAGCCAGCTGGTGTGCCATACTGTCATGCATTTCCATCTTCTCACTCCCTTGTTCTACTTAACAAATGCTTCTCTAATTTGTTGGTCTATGAATAGTTTGATGATGGCACCTTTGATCCAGAGGAACTAGAGAACTTCCGCAAGGATGTTCATGCATTCCAAGTGTATGTTTCTCACGTCATCTTTATTTCCTGCATGTTAAATTTAGTGATGTAACTGTAATTTCTTTATGACTTTGCAGGGAAAGGAGTACCGAAACTGGACAGTAGGTGGATTGTGGCATTGTGCTGCATATATGTAGTTAGTTATTACTCCCTCCGCTGGACAGAGGGGGTATAAGGCAGTGGAAATTTTCATCTTCGCTGGTAGCAAATTCTGAGGAAGCTTGAAGGTCGTGGAGAAGCTGGTGGTAATATACAGCTTATGCAGCCGAGAGAAAGCCAACTCCATGGAGCTTCGTGACAGTTAGCAGGTGTTATATGATCTGTACTGGATTCTAGAATTGTTGTGTATCAACTTTATGGACTGGAATGATCTCAATAGTCTCAACTTGTTTCTCGAAGTCTTAAGAGCAACTCTAATGGGGTGACCCATTTCGTCCGCGGCCGTTACAGAAAAAGCGGCCCAACGCGCGGACCCAAACGGACGCGCGACCGTTTTTTGTCCGCGAGCGACCCATTCCCGGCCCATTTTTAAGCCTGATTTGCGTCGGCGCGGACACGCGACAGACGCGTGCGCTCGCCAACTCCTGTCCTCGGGCCCGCTGGTTTGTGGCACATTGGCCTCCCCTCTCATCCCCCATCCCGGCCAACAAGCAACCCTTGCCCCCGCATCCTCATTGAAGCCGCCGCCCATTTTTGCCGGCGACTCTTCCAGCTGCCGCCGCCTCCACATCCGCCCAGCAACGCCGCCCCTCCCCCCAGTCGCCCATCGCCGCCGTTTTGCCGCCGGGGAGCAAACTGGTTCCCGCCGCCGCTTCCCCCAACGCCCAGCCGCCTGCGACCAAGAAGATGCCTCGCCGCCCCCGCCACATACGACCGGCACGCTCGTCGGACGCCGTCACACTCAGAAGACGCCGGCAGGGCAGCTAGTTGGTCTGTGGGCGCCGCGTCTTCCCTCGCTGACCGTCTCCTTCTTCGACGCCCGCAAGCTGTTCGACAGTTTGCCAAGGTACGAAAATGGACTCCGCCGACGAGTTCTTTTTCCACAATTTCCGTTGCGACTCCGACGATTCGTCGTCCGACGACGAGGAGGAGATATTGGCTGCCGTCTTGGTCCATCACCACCTGAACAACCAGCGGCCGTTGTTCCGTGGCTCCATTCCGGGCCACCTTCCGGCGTTGAATCGTAATCGAGAGCGGGCATTTCCTTCTCTGGAAGGACTACTTTGATAGAAACAAACCCGTTGTTCAAACATCACAAATTCCGCCGCCGGTCCGTATGAGTAGGCATGTTTTCAACCGTATTAGAGAGGGAGTGGTCGGCTATGATGACTACTTCGAGTGCAAAGAGGATGCCGTCGGCAAGATTGGTTTCTCCTCTTATTAGAAATGCACTGCTGCCATCCGAATGCTTGCATACGGAGTGCTCGGTGATCTCATTGACAAGTACGTCCGTATGAGCGAGTCTACATGCCTAGAGTCCCTGTATAAGTTCTGCAAGACTGTGATTGCTGTGTTTGGCCCTGAGTACTTGAGAGAGCCGACAACTGAAGATACAACCAATTTGTTGGCGATGAATGCCATCAGGGGCTTCCCGGGGATGCTTGGCAGCATAGACTGCATGCACTGGGAGTGGAAGAACTGCCCTTCTGCTTGGCAAGGGCAGTATAAGGGACATGTCAGGGCTTGCACTGTCATACTAGAGGCCGTGGCGTCTCAAGATCTCTAGATCTGGCACTCTTTCTTTGGCATGGCTGGATCACACAATGATATCAACGTGCTTCATCGCTCGCCGGTGTTTGATAGGCTTGCCGAAGGCAACAGCCCATCGGTGAACTTTACTGTCAACGGCCACAACTACGACAAAGGGTACTATTTGGGTGACGGTATCTATCCTCAGTGGACCACTATTGTCAAGGTAATACTGTCGTGGAATTGTCACGTCAGATGTCCTAGCAAAAGGACTTAGTTGTAGAGCCATCGCAACTAGGAAGCTTAAACGGGTTAATCGGGACAAAGGACACGAGAGATTTTATACTAGTTCGGCCCCTTACGAAGAAGGTAAAAGCCTACGTCTAGTTGTGTTGGAATTGCTGGGGTTTCGATCACCAAGAGGCTAATCCACCGGCTTGGTTATCGATCTCTTGTTTCTTGCCCTAAGCCGCCACCGGGTCATCCCCTTATATACACGGGTTGACGCCTGGCGGCCTACAGAGTCCCGGCCGGCTAATAAAGCGTGTCCGGCTCAATGACTTCTTTTACATGCCTTTCCTTACAAGTCTTTCCTTACATACGGTGGTTTACAATATTGGGCCTTAAGCCGCCTCTGGGCTTAGGCCTTCTATAAGCCTTAATGAACTATCGCCTTGACTGTTTTCTGGGCTTCCTTTATGACCTGTCATTGGGACTGACCCGGCCCCTCCTGGACGGGTCATAACTGATAGCTATATCCCCAACATTAGGCCCCAGGTTGACTTTGAACTTTGTTCTTTATCAATCTTCAATACTTAGAAAAAATCCATCTTCTCTTCGCAAAAAATTTTGTAACCCGCCATGATGTCATCTCTTGAAAACACAAAAAACTATCATGACGTCATCTTCTCAATGGTTCTTCATCTTTAATGCTTTCCGAGAATCGAGGCGCCAGTTTGGTTGGATAATCATTATATGGGTCTTACTCGTTTTTCGCACCCGCCTGTTCACTTATCCCCTTATAAATAGGCACGCCCCGGTCTTTCTCATTCTCCTCTCTTCTTCGTCTTCCTCCTCTCGCGACCTCCGCTGCTACTCGAGCTCCGTCGCCGTCAGAGAGCCCTTCACCTCCGCCGACCTTGGCCGCTGCATCGACCGGATTTGAATCTAGAAAACGGCGGCGACCTTCCGCAGAAGATCTGTGGCTGTAAGCGTTTCCCTTCTTGCTCCTTAGATCTGCATTAGGGCTTTCTAGGTCTCTGCATGTTCTTCGCAGTTCATCGCAGTTTCTCCGTAGTTCTTCAACTGCAGCCTCTTCTTGATCCCCAAAGAGATATATGCTTGTGGGGTAGTTGTTTTTGTGCCTGCTCTTGACACTGATAGATCCCTTTTCCCAGTATAAAGGCCTCATTAGGACTCACAAACTCATCTGTGCAAAAAATTTAGGTCTAGAATTTTTCCATTTTGAATAGCCATTTGATCTGGAATAATATCAAGCAATTAGGAAACTTGTTTGTCTCAACACTTAGCCGAATCTGTTTTCTCAAATATCTGTAGTCATGGCGGCTTATTGCGCTGGCTTACGTGTCCTTATATGACATTAGCCCTTACTTAAGCCGCCATTACTCCCCTGTACCATTATCATTGAATTGAACCGGCATGTTGCTTTCTTTTCAATTCGTCTTTTGAACATCATGTCGTCCAAAGCACCGACTGTCTGCAACTGGGTTCCCCCAACAGTAACTGAGGACAATTTGAAGGAGTTCTTCTCCATAGGATTTTTGCCAGGGAAGAATGTCATGTCTTATCATGCACCTAACCCGGATGAGGAACGGCCCAATCCAAAAGATGGTGAAGTTATCGTCTTTTCTGATCACATGAACCGTGGCTTTTCCCCACCCGACTCAAAGTTCTTCAGAGATGTCCTCCATTTTTTCAAACTCCACCCTCAAGACATCGGACCTAATTCTATATCCAATATCTGCAACTTACAAGTCCTCTGCGAGGCATGCCTTCAAGAAGAACCGACTGTGGAACTCTTTAGAGAGTATTTTTATCTAAACCACCAGAACGAGTGCACCAATGGCCCTAGCTTGGAACTTGGGGGTATCTCAATTCAGTGTCGACATGGCACCGTCTTCCCCCTAATAGTCTTGCCGAGTCATCCCAAGGACTGGAATCAGACTTGGTTCTATTGTCAAGACACTTCACCAGCAAATGAGAAGCCGCTGTCGAGTTATCGCGCAGAGCGTCTTGACTCCAAGTTTGCACTCCCTGACAAACTCACTGTCAGCGAACGCAAGAAGCCGATTCCATCCATTAAAAGGATTAACGCTTTATTGGGGAATGGCTTAACCGGAGTTGATTTGACCCGGTGCTGGGTTGCGTGGCGGGTCATCCCTCTAAGCCGCCGATCCAAATTGATGTATGAATACGGTGGAGGCCCAGACGACTCTCTTCGTCACAGCTCCGTTCAATTAAATGAAGAAGATATTGTTGCAATGTCAACCCTTCTGGTGAACGGAAAATACGAAGATTGCAGTAAAGTCGGGTTAAACCCCTTCTGCCAGCTTAACCCGGTGCCAGAGGTAAAGAACCTCTGCTCTCTTCCTCTTTGTATTTTTCTCAACTGTTTTAAATACCTGCACGACCTTTCATCTTGCTTATTTGTTTATAGGCCAAATCTGACTTCTGGAAAGCCAAGTACGACCACGAAGCCGGCAAGAAAGCTAGAGCCGCCGCCATAATCGCCAAGAAGACGACCCGGAGATCTAAGAAGAAGAAGAAAAGCACCGCTGAGGATCTGTTGAGACTTGACGATGACACTTCTGAGTCGGAGGTAGCCCTTGACTCCCTTGGCCAGCTTTTTAATAATCTTATTAACACTGATCATTGCGAGGATGACACGGGGGCCAGTCAGGCCGTAGAAGAAGAGGTAACTATTTCCTATGACTCAGCCCATTTGCCAAGACAGAAACTTCGAGTCGTAACCCGGAAAGTAAGGTTTTCACACCCTTTGACTTATTTGGACCCTCATTTTCTTTTGAAAAAATAGCAACATGAGATCCGCCGTCAGGCCCGGAACGACGATGAGCCGCCTTCTATTCTTCAACGGACTCCTCAAAAATGCCCGAATGAGGTTTATTTCTTCGTCTTTTACTTTTCATTACTGGATCTTCTCCCTTGCATTACTAACTTTATTTTTATCTTTGCAGGAGGTGTCTCGCTCTTCTGTTGACTCATCTCAAACTCAATTCCCGGCCTTTAAGACTGCCCCTGGGTAAGTAAGAAATTATCTTTCCTCTGTGTCTTTCAAACTGCTTCTTTATACTAACTGTTTCGTAACATCTTTCTTAGTGGCCAAGCCAAATCCAAGAAGGCCAAGGTGACTAGGCCGGCGGAAGACCCGCCAGTCCTTGCACCTGAACCGGCCATGCCACCTTCTCCCCCTCCAACTGAAGTGCCAGAAAACCCGACGGCCAACACTCAAACAGATCCTCCTGAGCCATCAACTGACGATACCATCGTTAACCCTTCTGCTACTGGACCATCCAGCTCGGCCAACCTGCCATCACCGTCTGCCCAGGACGTTCTGATCATTGGAAGTCGCTTTGTTGAGCCGGGGAATCCCACCGTGTTGGTCCGTCACACCGCGAAACAAGAGGCCCTGGAGAGACAGAGAGTGTGTTTTGATATTTCTCATTCTAGCCATCTGAATGCCAATGACATATTGTCCAGCTATCTCAGCCATGTGCACTCCAGCCGTGAGTCGGAGATCGAAATGGTCAAGCAGTTGCAGCTGAAGTATGAGGTATGTTTTTCCGGCTTACTTATATTCTGCCAGCCCCCAAGTCTGTAGATTATGATAAAACCTGAATGATCTATAGACTTATGATATAGGCTAAAGCTTTACCTTTAGATTTTTCTGAAGTCCAATAAATTAGAATAAACTTCACCTGTAGTCCCCAAGGACCGGTTCACTTGATCATAAATGAGCCGACACTTTTAATTTCATAACTGTCTTATGCCAAACCCAAATGATATTGTAATCCGGCTTAATCTTGATAGACTTTCTGAATATTATACATTAGCCCCCAAGTGCCAAGTGTTGTTACTTTGTAAGGTACTTGTGACTTGAAATATGTTAGAGTCATAAGAAACTATTTTGGCATACATTAGCCCCCAAGTCTCATGTGATTTTGTAGTGCAAGGCACTTGAGACTTGAATCTTGACTCTTGAACTTTGACACACCTGTATATGTTTTGCAGAACGCCCTGTCTGAATTGGGTTCAGAATTAACTTACGCCAAGACCCGGCTGGTGGATCAGGAGGCAGAAATCAAGGCTGCTGACTCCAAGCTTCAATTAAGTCTTGCTGAGACGGAAAAATTGAGAAACAGCTTGACTGCCAAGAAGAAAACCTGGGCTGAAGAGAAAACACTGCTGACACAACGCACCGAAAAAACAGAAGCAACTCTTGAGGAGGTTACTACGGAGCTGGCCGGTTTAAAGAACCGGGTGTCTCAAATGGTTTTCGCCATCTTTGGTAAGCCGTCTGTACTGATCTGTTTCACCTTCTTGTGACTCGGACAATAAACCGCCTGCTGACCCCTTAAATTGAAATATTATGTGCAGGCCCGTGAAGCAAAAACCTGAACCAGGATAACATGACGAAACTGAAGGCCATCTATACCTTAGTGGAGCAGTTGTACATCGGTGCCCAACGAGCACTCGCTGCTATCTCTCCCGCCAATCAAGGACGCAACCGACTCAGTGACGTCTTGAAGAAACTGTCAATCTTACCCGCTAGGTTCCAAGAGGTCAAACGATCCTGCGCTAGAGCCGGAGCTTTGACTGCTTTGAGCCGTTCCAAGGCTTGGGTGCCAGATCTAGATCCGGTGGATGTAGCTAGGGGTACCCGACTGTAAAGGAAGACGGGTCTCCCTTTGAGCAAGATGACTTCATGGCTTGCGTGAGGGGAGTTCGACCTCAAGCTACCATCCTTGGAGATGAAACTAATATTGACAAATACCAGCCGTGTTTTGATTTGGAGAATAAGATGGCGACTCCTTCCTACAAGGTGACAGACCTTATCCCGCTGGCTCGCCAACACACGTTTGCACCAGAAGTTGATCCAGCTGGCTTGATTGATGATGAATCAGAGTTCGTTGCCGTGAACGGCTTTGATTGGTCCAATCCTAGCTTTCAGTTGACAGAAGGAGGTGAACCGGCAAGGGAGGAATGAGAACCATCTTTGTGGGCTTGTAAAAGCCTTGTAATAGAATTAGCTTTGAACACTTCGAATTTTTTCCTATGCCATCATGCATAAGACGCCGTTTGTGACTCTGTGCTTCCTTATGTCAATATATGCGTTACATTCATGGTTATCTTTGTAATATTTCTACTTTGTTCCTGTAGAAAGGAAATACTTGCTTGGCGGTTTAACGCCGAACGGGTCAGAATACCCGGTTCATGACCAAAAAGTTTTATCATAGTAGACAAACAGAACTAAACGTAAAAAGAAACAGGGTTGAAATAACCTTGGAGTACCACATAAAGAAATGTTCATAAACAACAGTCATACCTGTATCTTCGACCTCTGGACCACCGGTTTATATGACCCGGGTGATGAGGCTGACGATCCAGTCCCTTTTTTTGAGAAGTCAATGCTTCTGAATACCTAATGATTCTTATGCCTTGGCGGTTTATTGTCAAATAGTCAAGCCGGCGAAAAAAACATGCTGATTATTTAAAATAGAGACAATAAAAGACCAATAAGACAAACACCAGGTGATAAATAATATAAATAACCTTGTAACTAAAAGTTGGGGGTTTCTGATTCGAATACGATCAGTAAACCGGACCAAAGGGGTTAAGCTAAGATTCGAATACGGTCAAATAGCCCGCAGTGGCTTTGGCGTTGCGCCGATCAAGAGGGTACCGACAGCTATGTTCTCTTTGGTTCGAATACGACCTATATTTGAACGGGAAGCCCCCAAATGACCTTGAGAGGTTTTTGACGACCCTGATTCGAATACGATCTAAGTCGGGCCCAAAAGGGGTTAAGCTATGATTCAGATATGATCAAGAAGCCCCCTAGTGAGTTTGGCTTTGAGTCGATCAAGAGGGTTACGACAGCTATGTTCTCTTTGGTTCGAATACGACCTATGTTTGAACAGGAAGCCCCCAAGTGACCATGAGGTTTACAGCTAGATTCGAATACGATCATAAGCCGGACCAAAAAGGTTAGACTTGATTCAGATATGATCAGCTCCTTAATAGTCATTTTAAATAGTAAAAGGAGTAAAGATTTATAATCGCTGAAAAGGAAAAAGACAGGGGTCCTACTTTATTACTTATCATAATATATAGAACGCCAAAGTATGTACATGATGAGAGCCGATGGCTCAGGTGTAGTATAGCCGAAGTTGAGCAATGTTCCACGGCCGGCGGGTCTCCTCCTCCGACTTACGTGAGTCTTTGTGCTCTCGAACGTCAATGAGGTAATATGACCCGTTGTTTAAGTTCTTGTTGACCACAAAGGGTCCTTCCCAAGGTGGGGATAGCTTGTGTGCATCTGATAGATCCTGGATGAGCCGGAGCACCAAGTCACCTTCTTGAAAAGTCCAGGACTTAACCCGGCGGCTGTGATAGCGGCGCAGGTCCTGTTGATAAATCGCTGATCGAGCCGCTGCTAAGTCTCTTTCCTCATCTAATAATTCAAGCGCATCCTGTCTGGCTTGTTCGTTATTAGCTTCAACATAAGCCGCCACACGAGGCGAGTCATGACGGATGTCACTGGGCAGCACTGCTTCCGCTCCATAAACCATGAAGAAAGGTGTATAACCCGTAGACCTGTTAGGAGTGGTGTTGATACTCCACAGCACCGAGGGTAACTCCTCCACCCAACAACCCGGTGTTCCCTGCAAGGGAACCATAAGCCGGGGCTTGAGACCTTTTAAGATTTCCTGATTTGCTCTCTCAGCCTACCCATTAGATTGAGGGTGAGCTACAGAAGAAACATCAAGCCGGATATGCTAACGTTGTCAGAACTCCTCCATAGCCCCTTGGGATAAATTAGTGCCATTGTTAGTGATAATGCTGTGTGGAAAATCAAAGGGAAAGATCACCTTTTTCATGAACTGAACCGTTGTGGCTGCATCACACTTACTCACTGGCTCTGCCTCAACCCACTTTGTGAATTTGTCAACTACTACTAAAAGATGTGTATTTTTATCCTTAGACCTTTTGAAAGGTCCAACCATGTCAAGCCCCCAGACCACAAATGGCCAGGTGATTGGAATCATCTGCAACTCTTGAGCCGGTACATGTGCTCGCCGTGCAAATTTTTGACATCCATCACACCTACTGACCAGATCCTCTGCATCAGCGTGAGCCGTCAACCAATAAAAACCATGAAGAAAATCTTTGGCCACAAGAGACTTTGACCTGGCGTGATGACCACAATCCCCTTCATGGATTTCACGGAGTATCTCTTGGCCTTCTTCAGGAGAAACACACCGCTGAAACGCTCCAGAAATGCTGCGATGGTATAACTCTCCGTCATAAATCGTCATTGACTTGGACCGCCGGGTTATCTGTCGGGCTAGGGTCTCATCCTCTGGCAACTCGCCGCGGGTCATGTAAGCCAAGAACGGTACTGTCCAATCTGGGATGACGTGAAGAGCTGCCACCAATTGTGCCTCTGGGTCAGGAACGGTCAAATCTTCTTCTGTAGGTAACTTAACAGACGGGTTATGCAAAACATCCAAAAAGGTGTTAGGTGGCACCAGCTTACGCTGAGACCCCAGCCAGCTTAGAGCATCTGCCGCTTCGTTCTTCCTACGGTCAATGTGTTCCACCTGATAACCTTTAAAATGTCCTGTAACAGCATCGACTTCACGGCGATAAGACGCCATGAGAGGGTCCTTGGAATCCCACTTGCCTGACACCTGTTGAGCCGCCAAATCTGAATCGCCAAGACACCGGACCCAGCTCAGGCTTATCTCTTTGGCCATTCGAATATCATGGAGCAAGGCTTCATATTCTGCTGCGTTGTTAGTACAAGGAAACATCAGTCGCAGCACATAACAAAACTTTTCACCTCGAGGGGAAGTTAAAACAACTCCAGCCCCCGAGCCCTCCAATTGTCTGGACCCATCAAAGTGAATTGTCCAATATGTGTTGTCTGGTTTCTCTTTTGGCATCTGTAGTTCTGTCCAATCATTAATAAAGTCAACCAGCGCTTGAGATTTGATCGCAGTACGTGGTACATATTTCAACCCATGAGACCCAAGTTCAATGGCCCACTTGGCGACTCGTCCAGTGGCTTCTCTATTTTGAATGGTGTCCCCCAAAGGAGAAGAACTAACCACAGTGATTGGGTGACCCTGAAAGTAATGTTTGAGCTTCCGGCTCGCCATGAACACTACATACACGAGCTTCTTCCAATGTGGATATCTTTGTTTAGACTCAATCAACACCTCACTGACGTAGTAAACCGGCCGTTGGACCGGATGTTCCTTGCCAGCCTCCTTGCGTTCCACCACAATCGTCACACTAACAGCTCGTGAGTTAGCGGCTACATACAACAATAGCGGCTCTTTCTCAACCAGAGCAGCAAGAACCGGCGGCTCAGCAAGTTGTTTCTTCAGATCCTCAAAAGCAGAGTTTGCAGCATCACTCCAAACGAAATCATCCATTTTTTTCATCATCTGATACAAAGGCATCGCCTTCTCCCCTAACCGGCTTATGAACCGGCTCAAAGCAGCGACGCGACCCGCCAGTCATTGAACGTCAGTGATGCACACAGGTTTGGCCAGGGAGGTGATTGCCTTAATTTTCTCCGGGTTAGCTTCGATACCTCTATTAGATACCAAAAAACCCAAGAGTTTGCCAGCGGGGACGCCAAAAACACACTTAGCCGGGTTAAGCATCATCTTGTAGACCCGAAGGTTATCAAAGGTCTCCTTCAGATCTGTTACTAAGGTTTCCTCCGTTCTGGACTTCACCACTATATCATCCACATAAGCATGAACATTAGACCGTTGATAAGTCGCCTGGGCACTCTTAAGCCCAAAAGGCATAGACACATAGCAGAAGGCTCCAAATGGAGTGATGAAGGCTGTCTTCTCCTGGTCCTTGACTGCCATTTTGTCACGACCGATTTTTCGGGTATAAATTTCCAGAAAATGGCCGTTGTGCTCACCAGCCCCAGGATTACTGTTAGCTGATGAGGCACCAACTTGATACAGAAATTCCATGCAAAAATACAAAACATGTAGTACAAGACCATTCGGGCCTGTGAGTACAACAATTGGTTTCTAGTGGTCGATGGCGGAAGCGGTTTGTGAGACATCAGTGTCTATGGGACTCCATTTCCCACAGGAACAGCTGACCAGGTCAACTCCTATCTTCGCGAGGCTGCTATCACCGTTGCTTAGTTTCCGGGGCTGTCACCGCAACGCTCCTCTCCATGCAGAAATCTGGCCAAGACAATAGCCAAGGACAAGCCAGTGAGTACTTTGAATGTACTCGCAAACATTATGAACACTGGGATAATATAATTGATAATCATGCACTGAAAAATTCTATGATCACATCGTCAGTCATAAATAAAACATTTTTTATGCATGCAAGCAGGTTATTTTCATGCAACATGAATAAGCAGTAATGGAGTGGGAATAAAATGCCGCAGTCGGGCGTCTGAGCGACACCACATAAAGGGCTTTAAAAGAAATGCCACAGTCGGGCATCTGAGCGACACCACATAAAGGGCTTTAAAAGAAATGCCACAGTCGGGCGTCTGAGCGACACCACATAAAGGACTTATAAGAGAAATGCCACAGTCGGGCGTCTGAGCGACACCACATAAAGGGCTTATAAGAGAAATGCCACAGTCGGGCATCTGAGCGACACCACATAAAGGGGCTTATAAAATAAATAATCACAATGAATATCCAGGAGGTAGAACCATCCCAGGGATACTCAATAATACAAATAATGCAACGGGTTAGTCCATCACAAAATAATAATCATGGTCCTCATAAGTAACCAGTCGGTATCCAAGTTTGGTTTAACAATATCTCCTCCGAAGACCGACACTAAGACCAACACTTGACCCATCCCAGACTGTAATCCTTAACCATGGACACGGCTATTCGAATAGGTTTAATCTCTGCAGAGGGTGTACTCTTTACCCACGAGTAACGGATTCCTTTAGTCCATCGGGACTAATTTCGTCTACGGCCTTTTAGTTGAAAACACGCCTAACTTGCACACACCAGCTTAACTCATCGGTGTCTGGAATCACCCACGACACTTGTTAAGCAAACTCTAAGTGGGGAGGCTACAACCTCGCGTAGCATGGGATCAAATTTATTATCGCCCGCTCTAAGGGGTGGCCTCCCCTCTTGGTACCAACCGGAAACACCCATGCCCCCTGACCAGGTGGCATGCCTACCGGCTACAACCGACCATCTTCCACCATGGACCTCTCTGTACGTGTGCTGGAAAGGGGTTGACGACTTACTGAACCGTACCCTACCTGCGGCAGGGACGAGTGGTAGTACGAGGCAAATATGGGGGTTACTGAACAAGACTCGATCTACGGCCGACATGGAGGCTTATAAGTTCCCTGCATGACATGTATATCAAATATATTTCAACCGACGAAATCACCACCCATTATACCTTACTATGCCATACCGGACATAACGTCCCGACGGGGACCGGCGACAAGCTCACTCCTACCCAAGGCAGAGGCTTTCCCGGATTCCTTTCCGGCATGCATGCAAGGCACATGAGGATGATTACCATCACAAGTATATTCATTTCCAACAGCAAGGAAATCACTAATATGCCTTCATGCAAATGATCACATCGCCACATAAAATAACGAGTTCTCCGAATGAGATGGTGTTATAAACGAGTCAACTAACACACCAAAAATATTATGCCGGGGTTCAGAATGCTTGCCTTCATGGTGTGGAAGGGCAGGGTGCACTCCAAATCTTTTGAAAGCTTTCTTCTCTTCCAAATCCTATTTTCAAATAATATAATAACACAATACAAAACAGACAAAAAAGTTGTTTGGAAAATTTTCAAATAAATCTTAAAATAAACTAGAAATTTGAGAGAGGTAGGAAAAAGAATCAACTCATTTGGAGTTGTATTTAAAAAGTTAAGCTCAGTCAAAGTTTTGGTCAAAATCTGTTATTTAAAATTAAAACAGAAAAAGAAAAACGTTTCGAATATACGTACACGTCGAAGGCGTATTTTGGTTATACGCTTCCACTTACTCCAACGTGGACGGCGGCGAGTCACTGACAGTGGGCCCGCCTGGCCCACTGGTCAGGTTTGACTGTCTATCCCTCCCTCCTCTTCCTCTGCCCGAACGGAGGCGAGGCAACGGCGATCGTCGCCGGCGAACGGCGGTTCCCCGCGGGTTCAGAGGGTCTTGGATGGATCCGCGAGACCGAGGCGGTCCTTCCGGTGGTTCGCTGGGTAGACGGCGGGTGGAAAGAGTCGTCGGTGGTGAGCTTCGCGGCGGAGGGGGGCTTCGGGAGCAGAGTGGTTTTGGGGCTACGGTGGTTCCCGATCAAAATCGAGTAGGGGGATGGGTTCACGGGAGGAAGAGAAAGTCCTGGTGAAGAGAACGGAGAGGGGAGGCTCTGGTGGTGCCGGAATGGCCTGGGAGTGGCGGCGGCTGCGGTTGCCGGAGATGGGGAAGGAGACCTCCCCGGGTCGATTGGCTGCCAAAGGGGGTCCTAGGGAGATGGCTTGGGACTGCCTGCGTGCGGATACGAGCTCGGGGCTCCTTAAATAGGCGAGTCGAGGCGGTTCCACGGCGGCCGGGGATAAGTTCACCGGCGAACCGACGTTCTGTAGCTTGCAGGGCGACGTGGAGGCGACAAGAGCTAGTGGACACGCTTGTGGATGAGCTCGCGCTGTTCCAGGGGCCAGGTGGCGAGCGGGAGAGGCTCGGCGGCGCCGACATGAGCAGGGGCTGTCGGGCGGCCGTGGCGGCTAGCTCCTGGCCTGCCGGGGACGTGGCGAGGGCTCTTGGCGTGTTGTGGTGAGAAGGGAGCGAGTGGCGTGGCTCTGCAGAGCGGGCCAAAACCAGGGGGCCAGCGTGTCGGCTCGGGCGCGGATCGTGCAATACGCGCGCTCTGGGCGCGTCCAGTGCACGCACGGAAGGTGTGCGATACAATGCCGTGGCATGCTACAGGTCACAGGTGAGGCTGGCACTTGGCAAGACCTAGGTTAGGAGTAACTAGGAGTCTAGTGGACATGGTTAGTTTGATCAGAGGTGCAAGGTCACAGTGTAATGACAAAATTCATGTCAAAAATGTTTATGCACGCAAGGTGTTTGACAAAATGCCACAGGCACCTAGGCATTTCTTGGAGTGGCCAAAACTTCCAGAGTGGGGTCTCTTTAGATGAATAAGAGGTTGGTGAGGTTAGTTGGTGGAAAGCACAAACTTGTTAGTGCAAGTTTTGCGAACTTCAATTCTGGACAGGAGATAGAATGGCATCATTTCATGAACTAAAAATGATCCAATAAGGGTGCATGCTCCTGGACTTAGGGGTTTTGCAGGGAGGACTACAAGTAGGAGAAGGCACAAGGTCATTGGAGCAAAAATAAATAGGGTTGTAGTAGAAATCACAAGGCTGGACCAAGAATGAAAATGAGGTTGATTCACTCAAATATTTTCAAATAACATCACTGGGTTTTTGCATAAAGTTGAATCATATGCTACTACCAACATCCCATAATTTTGGTGGAGGCCAGAAAGAAATATTTAAAAGGGTTGTAGTGCAAAATTGCACTCTGGACCAGAGAAGAAAAATTGATGCAGAGCTCAAAATATTACATGAATAAAAGATATTTTTGTATAAAAGTGATTTAAAAACATCACATGACATCTCCAAATTTTGGTTGGAATTTTAGGTGAATTTATCAAATGGTTGTAGTTCAATTATGGCCATATAACCTTGGAAAACCATTTTTTAAGAAAATAAAGATCAAGCAAATTAATTATGTAATTAGTTATACTGATAAAAGAAAAGTTTTTTCTTGAGAGGTTAAACAAGTCCAATAACATATTTGAAAGGTTTTCATTTTAGGGAACAACTCAATGATAATAAGAAAGGAAATGTTTAAAAAAAATCAAAAGGGAGTCCAAAAATCAAAGTTTTAATTCCTGGAAAAAAAATTTAATTTAATAAAACAAGGCCAAAAATTTGGGGTGTCACAAATTTTGATCTGATGATAACCTGAATAGGCATCCAGAAAACTCAAACGCGCGCAAGCCGCCGTAGCATCAATGATCTGATCAATACGAGGGAGAGCAAAAGGGTCAGCTGGACAAGCCTTATTTAAATCGGTGTAATCCACACAAATACGCCAGATGTCGTTCTTCTTGAGTACAAGCACTGGGTTAGCCAGCCACTTTGGGTGAAAAACTTCCACAATGAACCCGGCCGCCAAGAGCCGGGCCACTTCTTCTCCAATGGCCTTGCGCCTTTCTTCGTTAAACCGCCGGAGAAACTGTCTGACCGGCTTAAACTTTGGATCAATATTGAGAGTGTGCTCAGCGAGTTCTCTCGGGACACCCGGCATATCAGAAGGCTTCCATGCAAAAATGTCCCGGTTCTCACGGATGAACTCGATGAGCGCGCTTTCCTATTTTGGATCCAAGTTGGCACTGATGATGAACTGCTTGGACGAGTCGCCTGGCACAAAATCAACCGTCTTGGTGTCATCAGCTGATTTGAAGTTCAACACCGGCTCGTGCTCCGTTGTTGGCTTCTTTAACAATGTCATGTCTGCCGGGTCAACATTATCTTTATTAAACTTTAACTCCTCTGTTGCACAAACAGACTCAGCATACGCAGCATCCCCTTCTTCACACTCCAGGGCTATTTTTCGGCTTCCATGCACTGTAATGGAGCCCTTATAACCCGGCATCTTGAGCTGTAGATACACATAACACGGCCGAGCCATGAACTTGGCGTAAGCCGGCTGTCCAAACAGAGCATGATATGGGCTTTTGATCTTAACCACCTCAAAAGTTAACTTCTCCGCCCTGGAATCATATTCATCCCCAAAGGCTACTTCCAGTTCAATCTTACCAACTGGGTATGCTGACTTGCCAGGCACAACACTGTGAAAAACAGTGTTGGATTGCTTAAGACTCTTATCAGTCAACCCCACCCGACGGAACGTCTCATAGTAGAGGATGTTGATGCTATTGCCTCCATCCATGAGCACTTTAGTGAATTTATATCCACCAACCTGAGGTGCCACTACCAAGGCTAAGTGACTCGGATTGTCAACCCGGGGAGAATGATCTTCTCTGCTCCACACAATAGGTTGTTCAGACCACCTCAAATAGTGCGGTATCGCCGGCTCAACCACGTTGACAGCCCTCTTATGAAGCTTCTGGTCCCTCTTGCATAAACTAGTGGTAAATACATGGTATTGCCCACTATTCAACTGTTTTGGATTGCTCTGATATCCAGACTGTTGCTGCTGATTGCCTTGGCCGGGTTGTTGATTGTAACTTCCCTGGTTACATGTATGGCCTGAACCATGAAAAACGCCTCCACCTGAACCGACGCCCGGGCCATGAAAGCCACCTCCGCCTGAACCGCCGCCAGGCCCATGACCTCCATCAAACGCGTTTGAATTTTTAAATGCCTTCATGATCGTACATTCCTTCCACAGATGGGTTGATGGCTTCTCCCGGGTGCCGTGTCTTGGGCAAGGTTCATTCAATAGTTGCTTGAGGGTGGGACCTGACCCGCCTGAACGAGGGGGCTGCCTACCCTTGCGCCGCTGATTGTTGCCCTGCGCGTTGGTATTAGACACAAATTCGTCGGTCTTACATTTATTACCTCCTTGATTTGTCGGGTTATGCTGGTGACCCTTGGCATTGCCATTCTTCTTTCCCTTCCCCGTTTTCTCCTCATCAAACAAGGGATCCTTGGTATTGTCAAAATCAGCATATTTGACCAGAGCTGCCATCAACTGGCCCATGTCATTGCAGTCACGCTTGAGCCGCCCCAGCTTCTGCTTCAGAGGTTCAAAACGGCAATTTTTCTCCAACATTAAGACTGCTGAACCAGCATCCATCTTATCAGATGAATGTATTATCTCCTTGACCCGGCGCACCCAATGGGTTGTGGACTCTCCTTCCTCTTGCTTACAGTTAGTCAGGTCCACAATTGACATAGGTTGCTTACATGTGTCTTTGAAGTTTTGAATGAACCGGGCCTTCAACTCTGCCCATGAGCCGATGGAATTGGGCGGCAACCTTTTCAACCAAGTGCGAGCTGTTCCATCCAACATCATGGTGAAGTACTTAGCCATTGCTGCATCGCTGACCTCCAAAAGCTCCATTGCCATCTCATAACTCTCAATCCATGCCCAGGCTGCAAATCAACCGTGTAGTTAGGCACTTTACGAGGCCCCTTGAAGTCTTTAGGTAAGCGCTCATTACATATAGCCGGCACCAAGCAAGGAACGCCTCCGGTCCTTGTGGCTACTCCTGCCTCAACAGATGTTGCTGGATAAACTGGAAAAGTTTGATGAGCCGCCTGCTCAGCCGCCAATTGAACCGCCCGCTCAGCCTCTTGTCGGATCCTCTCCTGATCCGCTAAGTTAAGGGCTCCCTCCTGCACTGGCTCATGTCTGCGCGGTTGGTTGCGGCGCTGAGTGTTGCTTGACATATCAGCTGAGTCCATATGCCTGCTATAGCTCGGGCTCCGGCTCGGGCGAGGGGTTGAATGGATTCTGTCTCGACTGTAAGAGTACGCATCCTGCTATGCTAGAGCTGTCTGAAGAAGCTCCCTCACCCTTCGTGTTTCGACTGCTGTCGGAGAATCGCCTTCCATCGGGAGAGCCGCCAAATGAGCCGACGCAGCAATGAGGTTTTCCAAAGGATTGGAGAAGTGACCCGGTGGTGTTGGCACATAATGAGGCGGAGCGGTATACATGCGAGGTGGCTCCATGGCCCGCGGCTGAATCGGTGCTCCGGGTGTTGTGATCCGATTTCCTTCCGGTGGGTTACTTGGACCGGTCCCAGGTGTATGGAAAAGGTTCCTAGGATCGAGCGTCAGAGGTAAACGTGATTGAGTTTTCTGATGCCTCCTCCTCATGACCTCATTTGACGCGTTCAGATCCACCGAGAGCCGGAAAGTCTCCGCTTGAAGCTGCTGAGCAGGAGCGTCCAAAGCCGCCCGCTTCGCGGCCATCCTGACCTCCTCAGCTGCTAAGTTTTCCTTGGCCTGTGCCATCTCTTTGTGTACCCGTGCCACTTCCGCATCATGCTGAACTTTATCCGCCGGCTCTACCATGGCCGTCAACTTACCCGTGAGGTCAATTAGTATCGGAGCCAGGGAGCGCGCGGGGTCTCCTGACCCGGCGGCTGCCGACCCGGTGGTCGTTGCTGCCACAGCCGTGGAGTTCTGCTCGGGCTGGGTGCCTGCCATGAAGACTCCGGCTCATTTCGGTGGCTCAAAGGGGTCCCGAATACTGCTGCCATCGGAACAGCCCCCAAGCATGCCAACCTGTAGCTGACACAACGAGTCCGTCTCGCCTGTTGATGATGTAGCGTCAGAACAGATGGCCGTCTCACCGCCATCCACTGATCCTTCTGAGTATTCACCTCCTGGATGCAACCCACAAAAGCATGTTTTACGGCGGGTCGGGCCCGGGCGGGTTGCGCGCGCTGAGCCGTCTCGATGATGTCGGTGCAGATGTCCGGCTCAGGGCCTGATTCGCCGATCCGGCCGATGAAGACATGAATCCCGCCGAAGGGGACCCGGTACTCATACTCAATTGAGCCGGCCTCGGGGCCCCAGCCTTCGTCGTCGATGTAGAGCTTGCCGTCGCGACTCTTGGTCATCCGGCCCACAACATATCCCTTGAGCCCTTCGAAGCTGCCCTTCAAGAACTCAAATCCACCGTGCGCTGGCCCCACGGTGGGCGTCAACTATTGTGGTATTGTCACAGCAGATGTCCTAGCAAAAGGACTTAGTCGTAGGGCCATCGCAACTAGGAAGCTTAAAGGGGTTAATCGGGACAAAGGACACGAGAGATTTTATACTAGTTCGGCCCCTTACGATGAAGGTAAAAGCCTACGTCTAGCTGTGTTGGGATTGCTGGGGTTTCGATCACCAAGAGGCTAATCCGCCGGCTTGGTTATAGATCTCTTGTTTCTTGCCCTAAGCCGCCACCGGGTCGTCCCCTTATATACACGGGTTGACGCCTGGCGGCCTACAGAGTCCCGACCGGCTCATAAAGCGTGTCCAGCTTGGTGACTTATTTTACATGCCTTTCCTTACAAGTCTTTCCTTACATACAGCGATTTACAATATTGGGCCTTAAGCCGCCTCTGGGCTTAGGCCTTCTATAAGCTTTAATAAACTATCGCCTTGACTGTTTTCTGGGCTTCCTTTGTGACCCGTCATTGGGACTGACCCGGCCCCTCCTAGGCGGGTCATAACTGATAGCTATATCCCAAACAAATACCCAACCCCGTCGAAGAGAAAAGGAAAAGATTTTCCCAAGAGCAAGAGAGTGCTAGAAAGGATGTCGAGCGTGCCTTTGGTGTTTTGCAATCTCAATGGGGCATCGTCTGGTATCCTACTAATACTTGGAGCACGCGGAAACTATGGGAGGTGACGACTGCTTGTGTGAGCATGCACAATATGATCGTAGAAGACGAGCGCCTGGAACATCTGTATGATCAAGGCTTTCAGTTTCAAGGTGAGAATATTGTGCCTGAGCATGGAGTAGCAGCAACATTTGAGCAGTTCACTCAGTTTCATGAAGACATGCGTGATTGGGAAACTCACGTGCAACTGCAAAATGATTTGGTTGAGCATATGTGGACTCATGTTGGCAACCAATAGATGTATCTTCTTTTATTCGTTTGCAAAACTATGTGAAACATTTTTATTTGTATTTGGCTTGTAAAACTATACTATTTATTTGGGCGGCTAAACTATTTTGCTTGTTAAATTTTCGTTTCACAATATGTTGTAATGCAAATCAATGTAAAATTGGGCGGCCAGCCGGTTAGGCCTGCACATATGGGTCGGCGCGTTGGGCGCGCTGCCGACCCATATGAAAAACAGGGCGGACGTCAGGCGGGTGGCCGACCCAAACGGACAAAAAGCGGACGAAATCGCCGTCCGTTTGGGTCGGCCTGTTGGAGTTGCTCTAAGATACAGCATCACGTACAATGCTTGCTAGGGGTAAAAAAACATAAGTACAATGCTTGCATAACGATTTTTCTTTTATGATCACACTTTCTCCAAACAGTGCACTTACAAAGATCCTTCGTTCCAAAGAGGCCTTGGATGTGAGCCACATCAAAGCAAGTTTATACTCTCTCCATCCTAAAATAAGTGTCTCAACTTTGTACTAGCTCTAGTACAAAGGTGTACTAAGTACTGGTGATGTTACAAAAGTAAAGGTAGTCCATAGGACCCTTTGTTTCTGCGGTTTAACTTTTGCTGAGAGATAATTTCATTCTCTTTTTACATGTCAGCGATAAGTCTGTAGCCTGACAAACAGTTAGTAACAGTGCACCTTTTACGTGTCCTAGTTAATTTGGGAAACGTTCTCGCTTCCCGTAGGAAGCCGTGTCGATCTATTAATAAGAACCCCTATCGTGGCTTACAAATTAATGTCGGAATAAGAACCCCTATCGTGGCTTACAAATTAATGTCGGAATAAGAACCCCTATCGTGGCTTACAAATTAATGTCGGAATAAGAACCCCTAGCGTGGCTTACAAATTAATGTCGGTCAATAGCATATGACAAATAGATTGCAATCAGGAGAGATAAACATGGTTTGAATACATGAGATAATAACAAACTCCAACTCTACCATCTCATCTAACACCCTCTCTGAAGGATCGAGTTGGCGACTTAGTGGTTGAATAGGTCCCGCAAAGTTTAAGCTATTCTTCACAAGTTTTATGGAAAGTGTGGATAATTAAGGTTCTCCTAAATGCAACTATGTGATGAGCAACCTATATTATGATAAGCAAGCGTAAACAACAATATAAATAACGCAAATGACAAAGCAAATGTACAAAAATAACCAAGGCACACATAGACAAAGATGCCCACTAGTAGCAATGAGTTATATTGATCTCCACTAGATGTCACTCTTGGGGATGCTCCGGATCTAGAGGGCTCTAGATGTTAACCACATAACCTTTGGGCCAAGGCTACGGGCAGCTCGGATTCCGGGCCAGACTCCGCAGGCCTCCAGTTGAAACCATCTACTAATCTCAACAAAATGCTACTCAGGAGGGCGAGCGTGATTCTGGGTGCCTTAGATTCAGTCCGAAACCTCCAAGCTAGCCTTTAGGCCACATAGAAAAAGGCGGGATGCGACTTTTGAAGGCTTATCTCTCTGGATTTTCCGTGGCTCTTTTAAATAGAATATGGGAGGTGGTTTATGGGTGTATCGAGAGGATATGATTCCACTCCAAGTTCATCATGTGATCCCTATTTTTAGTTATGACTTTCCTACGGCTCAAGAATAAGAATAAGATATATCCCATAAAGGGAATATATTAATATCATGAAGATACTAATTACACCCGGCCTCTGCATACGTGCTATGATACACATACCCCAAGGTGACAATAATTGGGATTCTTTCGAGTGATTATCATAGTTTGAGGAGTTCATGTATTCACTATGTGTTAATGCTTTGTTCCAGTTCTCTATTAAAATGAGGCCTTAATATCCCTTAGTTTTCTGATGGACCACGTTACCACGGGAGGGTAAGACAAAAGATGTCATGCAAGTTCTTATCATAAGCGTGTATGACTATATACGAAATACATGCCTACATTATATTGATGAATTGGAGCTAGTTTTGTGTCGCCCTGGGTTATAACTGTTACATGATGAATGTTATCCAACATAGCCACCGATCCAGTGCCTACGAGCTTTTCACATATTGATCTTTGCTAAGTTACTATTTTGCTGCTGCTGTCACAATCACTATAAAACTGCTACTGATGCTGCTACTGTTACCATTACTGTTGCTATCCTTACCACTATTATCAAACCATCATATTACTTTGCTACTAATCACTTGTTGCAGATATTTAGTTCTCCAGGATTGATTGAATTGACAACTCAACTGCTAATACTCGTGAATATTCTTTGGCTCCCCTTGTGTCAAATCAATAATTTTGGGTTGAATACTCTACCCTCGAAAACTGTCGCGATCCCCTATACTTGTGGGTTATCAATGAGGTTCACAATGGAGCATCCTACGATCATCCCCATATACTCTACAACTACTCCCAAGCCCCAAGAGGACATATGGCGATACCTCGAGTATATGCCATTGGACACAACGTGAACCTGCTCCTAAATGCTTCCCCTTTCCATTCATGCGAGACATGGTTGCTACCTAATGCAAAGACACTACATGTGCTCAGGAACCGAGGCGACAGCCATGGAGAATTTCGAAGCATAGGACAACCACACGGAAGCAGATCAAGAAGTGCCTCAAGTGGAGTCGACGTGGAGTTACAGCGGTCGGACATCCGGCAGGAGCCCTGGCATCCGGCGCCACCAAGCAGAGGAAGACCAGAGAGAAACAGACGCTCGACAACTCTACAACGGCCAGACATCCATACGACCCCAGACATCCAACACTCGAGGAACAGCCGGACATCCGGCGCCAACCTGGATATTCGGCCCTGACTATCCAAAGAAGGGAAGAATCGGCCTGCCTCCAGCGCCCCAAGTCGGGCCGGACATCCAGCGCCTCCACATAGTTGTGCCAAGTGCACATGTCAGCTCCCCTCACCCCTACATCCCTAGACTATAAATAGACCTTCTCCTCCTCCTTCTAGGGTTAGCAAAGGATTAGCTCAAGATAGAGATAGAGCTTTTCTCATCCACTTACCCCTACTCCAATGGAGATCAAGGCCTCCATGTGATAAGACCCCCCAAGTGGATTCAAGACCTTTTCATGGGAAGATCCTTCTAGGATTCAAGACCTCTCTCCTTCAAGGATTGGGATGAAGTAACTACCCTTTGTATCCTCTTGTGTTGACTGTGGATTTAGCACATGCGTGATTTGGATCTTCTTGATTGAGTGTTTCCTTCTCGTGTTCTTCGCGGGATCCCCCTCCAATCGTGAAAGATCGACCAAATAGAGTTCCACCCTACATCACAAGGGCTTCTCCTCAATCTTGTGTGAACCACTCATCCAAGACATAGGTGTCTCCGAGTCATGATGGAAGTGCACGGTGGCATAAAAATGGCGAATAAGCTCGGGGCAATTCATAGTAATGAGCTTGTACACATCAACAGGCTTGCAACAATCATTGATGTTGGGGAAGTCATCGGGATCTCCATTTATGTACTCAATATCCATAGTCTTTTGAAACATAACTTGAGTCTTGTGTATTTGGAATATATCATGCCACCATATTTCTTGCTCATTTGTCCAAAATCGACCATAAATGGTGGTGACTACTATAAGGATTTGCCATTCCCGACACTGTGATCGTGATGATTCCAAAGGTTAATACACCAAAAAAGGTAGCCCAATTTAGGCCTGTCAGCTTATGTAATGTGGTATATAAAATAATTGCAAAAGTGGTGGCTTCTCGCTTGAAGGTTTTCCTGCCAGATATTATTAGCCCAACTCAAAGTGCCTTCGTGCCCGGCAGACTGATAACAGATAATATTTTAGTAGCATATGAGTGTTTTCATACAATCAAGAATAAAAGAGAAGGTAGAGAGGGTTTGTGCGCTATAAAACTTGATATGCACAAAGCTTATGACAGAGTTCAATGGCCTTTTTTGAAAGAAATTATGTTGCGACTGGGTTTCCGTCAAGATTGGGTTAATTTTATTATGCAATGTGTTTCAACGGTCGAGTATAGAGTAAGGATTAATGCGGAGGAAAGTGAGAGCTTCAAGCCTACAAGGGGTTTGAGACAAGGAGACCCGTTGTCACCATACCTCTTCTTGTTGTGCACTGAGGGTTTGAACGCTCTACTTACACATGCAGAGGAAAATGGGAAAATTTCAAGAGTAAGAGTCTGTAGAGACGCTCCACCTATCACAAATCTTCTCTTTGCAGATGATTCTCTGATTCTTATGAAAGCCAACCAACACAGTGTGGAAGATCTCAAAGCAGTGCTAGATTTATATTGTGAGGCTTCGGGACAATTGGTAAGTGTTGAAAAATCCAGCATTTTCTTCAGCCCAAACAGAAAGGTGGAAATAAGAGAACAGTTGTGTACAAAGCTGAATATAATGACGGAGGCTCTCAGTATTAAGTATTGGGGTTTGCCAGCAAACATGGGAATAGATAAAACAGACTGTTTCCAATTTCTGATTGAACGTATTGTTAAGAAAATTAGTGCTTGGAAGGAAAAATTACTATCTGCCGGGAGGAGATCCTGCTCAAGGCTGTGATCCAAGCCATACCCACCTATGCAATGTCGGTCTTTAAAATTCCTAAAAAAAATTGTAAACGAATCATTGACGCGATAGCGCATTTCTGGTGGGGAGACGAGGAGAATCAGAAGAGGATGCATTGGATGTCCTGGTGGAATGTAACACCCATGATGCGGCTATATCTCCCACGTGTCGAGGCACGACTTAGAGGCATAACCGCATGGTGGTTTTGTCGCAAGAGGGACAATCTTCACACAATCCCATGTACTGAATAAGAAAGGGATAAAGAGTTGGCTTACAATCGCCACTTCACACAAATAACAAGTTAAACATACATCATCCAGAGTACAATCAAGGTCTGACTACGGAACCAAAATAAAGGAAGACAACCCCAAATGCTAGATCCCCGATCGTCCCAAGTGGGCACCACTACTGATCAACCGGAAAAGACACAAAATAACGATCAAGATCTTCATCGAGCTCCAACTTCAGCTCGGTTGCGTCACCTGCACTGGTATCATCGGCACCTGCAACTGCTTTGGAAGTATCTGTGAGCCACGAGGACTCAGCAATCTCACACCCGCGAGATCAAGACTATTTAAGCTTATGGGTAGGGTAAGGTAAAGAGGTGGAGCTGCAGCAAGCGCTGAGCAAATATAGTGGCTAACATACGCAAATAAGAGTAAGATGAGAAACTAGGCAACGGTCGTGAAACTAGAGTGATCAAGAAGTGAACCTAAAACTACTTATGTTCAAGCATAACACAAGACCGTGTTCACTTCCCGGACTCCGCCGGAAAGAGACCATCACGGCTACACACGCGGTTGATTCATTTTAATTAAGTCAAGTATCAAGTTCCCTACAACCAGATATTAACAAATTCCCATCTGCAACATAACCGCAGGCACGACTCTCGAAAGTTTAAACCCTGCAGGGGTTTCCCAACTTAGCCCATCACAAGCTCTCACGATCAACGAAGGATATTCCTTCTCCCGGAACAACCCGATCAGACTCGGAATCTCGGTTACAAGACATTTCGACAATAGTAAAACAAGACCGGCAAAGCCGCCCGAATGTGCCGACAAATCCCGATAGGAGCTGCACATATCTCGTTCTCAGGGCACACCAGATAGGTTAAGCTACGAGTAAAACCAGCCCTCAAGTTTCCCCGAGATGGCTGTTGGGTTTCATAGTAATTTCAAAAAAATTCCTACGCTCACGCAAGATCATGGTGATGCATAGCAACGAGAGGGGAGAGTATGATCTACGTACCCTTGTAGATCGACAACGGAAGCGTTTGGTTGATGTAGTCGTACGTCTCCACGGCCCGACCGATCAAGCACCGAAACTACGGCACCTCCGAGTTCTAGCACACGTTCAGCTTGATGACGATCCCCGGACTCCGATCCAGCAAAGTATCGGGGAAGAGTTCCGTCAGCACGACGGCGTGGTGACGATCTTGATGTACTACCGTCGCAGGGCTTCGCCTAAGCACCGCTATAATATTATCGAGGACTATGGTGGAAGGGGGCACCGCACACGGCTAAGAATATGATCACGTGGATCAACTTGTGTCTCTAGGGGTGCCCCTGCCTCCGTATATAAAGGTTCAAGGGAGGGGGGCCGGCCGGCCAAGGTGTGGCGCGCCAGGAGGAGTCCTACTCCTTCTGGGAGTAGGACTCCCCCCCTTTCCTAGTTTGGAATAGGATTCGTGGAGGGGGGGAAAGAGGAGAGAGAGCAGGAAAGGGGGTTAGGCCCACTAAGGCCCATATACCTCCCGGGGGGTTCCGGTAACCTCCCGGTACTCCGGTAAAATCCCGATTTCACCCGGAACACTTCCGATATCCAAACATAGGCTTCCAATATATCAATCTTTATGTCTCGACCATTTCAAGACTCCTCGTCATGTCCGTGATCACATCCGGGACTCCGAACAACCTTCGGTACATCAAAATGCATAAACTCATAATATAACTGTCATCGTAACCTTAAGCGTGCGGACCCTACGGGTTCGAGAACAATGTAGACATGACCGAGACACATCTCCGGTCAATAACCAATAGCGGGACCTGGATGCCCATATTGGCTCCTACATATTCTACGAAGATCTTTATCGGTCAGACCGCATAACAACATACGTTGTTCCCTTTGTCATCCGGTATGTTACTTGCCCGAGATTCGATCGTCGGTATCTCAATACCTAGTTCAATCTCGTTACCGGCAAGTCTCTTTACTCGTTCCGTAATACATCATCCCGCAACTAACTCATTAGTTGCAATGCTTGCAAGGCTTAAGTGATGTGCATTACCGAGAGGGCCCAGAGATACCTCTCCGACAATCGGAGTGACAAATCCTAATCTCGAAATACGCCAACCCAACATGTACCTTTGGAGACACCTGTAGAGCACCTTTATAATCACCCATTTATGTTGTGACGTTTGGTAGCACACAAAGTGTTCCTCCGGCAAACGGGAGTTGCATAATCTCATAGTCATAGGAACATGTATAAGTCATGAAGAAAGCAATAGCAACATACTAAACGATCGGGTGCTAAGCTAATGGAATGGGTCATGTCAATCAGATCATTCACCTAATGATGTGATCCCGTTAATCAAATAACAACTCTTTGTCCATGGTTAGGAAACATAACCATCTTTGATTAACGAGCTAGTCAAGTAGAGGCATACTAGTGACACTCTGTTTGTCTATGTATTCACACATGTATTATGTTTCCGGTTAATACAATTCTAGCATGAATAATAAACATTTATCATGATATAAGGAAATAAATAATAACTTTATTATTGCCTCTAGGGCATATTTCCTTCAGTCTCCCACTTTGCACTAGAGTCAATAATCTAGTTCACATCACCATGTGATTTAACACTAATAGTTCATATGTTTATGTGATTAGTTCACATCTTCATGTGACCAACACCCAAAGGGTTTACTAGATTCAGTAATCTAGTTCACATCGCTATGCGATTAACACCCAAAGAGTACTAAGGTGTGATCATGTTTTGCTTGTGAGAGAAGTTTAGTCAACGGGTCTGCCACATTCAGATCCGTATGTATTTTGCAATTTACTATGTCAACAATGCTCTGCACAGAGCTACTCTAGCTAATTGCTCCCACTTTCAATATGTATCCAGATTGAGACTTAGAGTCATCTGGATTAGTGTCAAAACTTGCATCGACGTAACCCTTTACGACGAACCTTTTTGTCACCTCCATAATCGAGAAACATATCCTTATTCCACTAAGTATAATTTTGACCGCCGTCCAGTGATCTACTCCTAGATCACTATTGTACTACCTTGCCAAAATCAGTGTAGGGTATACAATAGATCTGGTACATAGCATGGCATACTTTATAGAACCTATGGCTGAGGCATAGGGAATGACTTTCATTCTCTTTCTATCTTCTGTCGTGGTCGGGTTTTGAGTCTTACTCAATTTCACACCTTGTAACACAGACAAGAACTCTTCCTTTGACTGTTCTATTTTGACTACTTCAAAATCTTGTCAAGTATGTACTCATTGAAAAAAACTTATCAAGCGTCTTGATCTATCTCTATAGATCTTGATGCTCAATATGTAAGCAGCTTCACCGAGGTCTTTCTTTGGAAATCCTTTCAAACACTCCTTTATGCTTTGCAGAATAATTCTACATTATTTCCGATCAACAATATGTCATTCACATATACTTATCAGAAATGTTGTAGTGCTCCCACTCACTTTCTTGTAAATACAGGCTTCACCGCAAGTCTGTATAAAACTATATGCTTTGATCAACTTATCAAAGCGTATATTCCAACTCCGAGATGCTTGCACCAGTCCATAGATGGATCGCTGGAGCTTGCATATTTTGTTAGCACCTTTAGGATTGACAAAACCTTCTGGTTGTATCATATACAACTCTTCTTTAATAAATCCATTAAGGAATGCAGTTTTGTTTATCCATTTGCCAGATTTCATAAAATGCGGCAATTGCTAACATGATTCGGACAGACTTAAGCATAGATACGAGTGAGAAACTCTCATCGTAGTCAAACACCTTGAACTTGTCGAAAAACCTTTTGCGACAAGTTCTAGCTTTGTAGATAGTAACACTACTATCCAGCGTCCGTCTTCCTTGAAGATCCATTTTATTCTCATGCTGCCGGAATCATCGGCAAGGTCAACCAAAGTCCATAACTTGTTTCTCATACATGGATCATATCTCAGATTTCATGGCCTCAAACCATTTCGTGGAATCTGGGCCATCACCATCGCTTCTTCATAGTTCGTCAGGTTCGTCATGGTCAAGTAGCATGACCTCCAGAACAGGATTACCGTACCACTCTGGTGCGGATCTCACTCTGGTTTACCTACGAGATTCGGTAGTAACTTGATCTGAAGTTACATGATCATCATCATTAGCTTCCTCACTAATTGGTGTAGTAGTCACAGGAACAGATTTTTGTGATGAACTACTTTCCAATAAGGGAGAAGGTTACAATTACCTTATCAAGTTCTACTTTCCTCCCACTCACTTCTTTCGAGAGAAACCTCCTTCTCTAGAAAGGATCCATTCTTAGCAACGAATGTCTTGCCTTTGGATCTGTGATAGAAGGTGTACCCAACAGTAACTTTTTGGGTATCCTATGAAGACACACTTTTCCGATTTGGGTTTGAGCTTATCAGGATGAAACTTTTTCACATAAGCATTGCAACCCCAAACTTTAAGAAACGACAACTTTGGTTTCTTGCCAAACCACAGTTCATACGGTGTCGTCTCAACAGATTTAGATGGTGCCCTTTTAACGTGAATGCAGCTGTCTCTAATGCATAACCCCAAAACGATAGTGGTAGATCGGTAAGAGACATCATAGATTGCACTATATCCAATAAAGTACGGTTATGACGTTCGGACACACCATTATGCTGTGGTGTTCCATGTGGCATGAGTTTGTGAAACTATTCCACATTGTTTTAATTGAAGACCAAACTCGTAACTCAAATATTTGTCTCCGCGATCAGATCGTAGAAACTTTATTTTCTTGTCACGATGATTTTCCACTTCACTCTGAAATTCTTTGAACTTTTCAAATGTTTCAGACTTATGTTTCATCAAGTAGATATACCCATATCTGCTCAAATCATCTGTGAAGTTCAGAAAATAACGATACTTGCCGTGAGCCTTAACACTCATCGGACCGCATACATCAGTATGTATTATTTCCAATAAGTCAGTTGCTCGCTCCGGAGAACGGAGTCTTAGTCATCTTGCCCATGAGGCATGGTTCGCAAGCATCAAGTGATTCATAATCAAAAAACCCATCAAGCATGGAGTTTCTTCATGCGCTTTACACCAATATGACCTAAACGGCAGTGCTACAAATAGTTGCAACTATCATTTATTAACTTGCATCTTTGGTTTCATATTATGATTATGTGTATCACTATTGATCGAGATCCAACGAACTATTTTCATTGGGTGTGTAACCATATAGGTTTTATTCATGGTAAACAGAACAACAATTTTATTCTCTTTACTTAAATGAATAAACGTATTACAATAAAACATGATCAAATCATATTCATGCTAACGCAAACACCAAAATAACACTTATTCAGGTCAACACTAATCCGAAAGTATAGGAGTGTGCGATGATGATCATATCAATCTTGAAAACCAACTTCCAACACACATCCGTCACTTCACCCTTAAACTAGTCTCTGTTTATCTGCACTCTCCGTTTCGAGTTACTAATCTTATAGCAACCTGAACTAGTATCAAATTACTGAGGGGTTGCTAAACACTAGTAAAGTACACATCATAACTGTATATCAAATATACTTATGGTTCACTTTGCATCCTTCTTATCTGCCATACTGGGGTAGTTCCGCTCAGTGACCACAGTCCCTTTGCAGTAGAAACACTTAGTCTCAGGCTTAGGACCAGACTTGGGCTTCTTCACTTGAGCAGCAACTTGCTTGCTGTTCTTCTTGAAGTTCCCCTTTTTCCCTCTGCCCTTTTCTTGAAACTAGTGGTCTTGTCTACCATCAACACTTGATGTTTTTCTCGATTTCTACCTTCGTCAATTTCCGCATTACGAAGAGCTTGGGAATCGTTTCCGTTATCCCTTGCATATCATAGTTCATCACGAAGTTCTACTAACTTGGTGATGGTGACTAGAGAATTCTATCAATCACTATCTTATCTGGAAGATTAACTCCCACTTGATTCAAGCGATTGTAGTACTCGGACAATCTGGGCACATGCTCACTAGTTGAGCGATTCTCCTCCATCTTTTAGCTATAGAACTTGTTGGAGACTTCATATCTCTCAACTCGGGTATTTGCTTGAAATATTAACTTCAACTCCTGGAACATCTCATATGCTCCATGACGTTCAAAACGTCTTTGAAGTCCCGATTCTAAGCCATTAAGCATGGTGCACTAAACTATCAAGTAGTCATCATATTGAGCTAGCCAAACGTTCATAACGTCTGCATATGCTCCTGCAATAGGTCCGTCACCTAGCGGTGCATCAAGGACATAATTCTTCTGTGCAGCAATGAGGATAAACCTCAGATCACGGATCCAATCCGCATCATTGCTACTAACATCTTTCAACACAATTTTCTCTAGGAACATATCAAAATAAACACAGGGAAGCAACAACGCGAGCTATTGATCTACAACATAATTTGCAAAATACTACCAGGATTAAGTTCATGATAAATTTAAGTTCAATTAATCATATTACTTAAGAACTCCCACTTAGATAGACATCCCTCTAATCCTCTAAGTGATTACGTGATCCAAATCAACTAAACCATGTCCGATCATCACGTGAGATGGAGTAGTTTCATTGGTGAACATCATTATGTTGATCATATCTACTATATGATTCACGCTCGACCTTTCGGTCTCCGTGTTCCGAGGCCATATCTGTATATGCTTGGCTCGTCAAGTATAACATGAGTATTCCGCGTGTGCAACTGTTTTGTACCCGTTGTATTTGAACGTAGAGCCTATCACACCCGATCATCACGTGGTGTCTCAGCACGAAGAACTTTCGCAACGGTGCATACTCAGGGAGAACACTTCTTGATAATTAGTGAGAGATCATCTTATAATGCTACCGTCAATCAAAGCAAGATAAGATGCATAAAAGATAAACATCACATGCAATCAATATAAGTGATATGATATGGCCATCATCATCTTGTGCTTGTGATCTCCATCTTCGAAGCACCGTCGTGATCACCATCGTCACTGACACGACACCTTGATCTCCATCGTAGCATCGTTGTCATCTCACCAGTCTTATGCTTCCACGACTATCGCTACCGCTTAGTGATAAAGTAAAGCATTACAGCGCGATTGCATACAATAAAGCGACAACCATATGGCTCCTGCCAGTTGCCGATAACTCGGTTACAAAACATGATCATCTCATACAATAAAATTCAGCATCATGTCTTGACCATATCACATCACAACATGCCCTGCAAAAACAAGTTAGACGTGCTCTACTTTGTTGTTGCAAGTTTTATGTGGCTGCTACGGGCTTAAGCAAGAACCAATCTTACCTACGCATCAAAACCACAACGATAGTTTGTCAAGTTGGTGCTGTTTTAACCTTCGCAAGGACCGGGCGTAGCCACACACGGTTCAACTAAAGTTGGAGAAAATGTCACCCGCAAGCCACCTATGTGCAAAGCACGTCGGGAGAACCGATCTCGCGTAAGCGTACGCGTAATGTCGGTCTGGGACGCTTCGTCCAACAATACCGCCAAACCAAAGTATGACATGCTGGTAAGCAGTATGACTTATATCGCCCACAACTCACTTGTGTTCTACTGTGCATATAACATCAACATATAAAACCTAGGCTCAGATGCCACTGTTGGGTTTCGTAGTAATTTCAAAAAAATTCCTATGCTCACGCAAGATCATGGTGATGCATAGCAACGAGAGGGGAGAGTATGATCTACGTACCCTTGTAGATCGACAACGGAAGCGTTTGGTTGATGTAGTCGTACGTCTCCACGGCCCGACCGATCAAGCACCGAAACTACGGCACCTCCGAGTTCTAGCACACGTTCAGCTTGATGACGATCCCCGGACTCCGATCCAGCAAAGTATCGGGGAAGAGTTCCGTCAGCACGACGGCGTGGTGACGATCTTGATGTACTACCGTCGCAGGGCTTCGCCTAAGCACCGCTATAATATTATCGAGGACTATGGTGGAAGGGGGCACCGCACACGGCTAAGAATATGATCACGTGGATCAACTTGTGTCTCTAGGGGTGCCCCTGCCTCCGTATATAAAGGTTCAAGGGAGGGGGGCCGGCCGGCCAAGGTGTGGCGCGCCAGGAGGAGTCCTACTCCTTCTGGGAGTAGGACTCCCCCCTTTCCTAGTTGGAATAGGATTCGTGGAGGGGGGGGGGAAGAGGAGAGAGAGAGGAGGAAGGGGGGCCGGCCCCCTCTCCTTGTCCAATTCGGACCAAGGGGGGAGGGGCACGCGGCCCATCTCTGGCCACCTCTCCTCTCTTCCACTAAGGCCCACTAAGGCCCATATACCTCCCGGGGGGTTCCGGTAACCTCCCGGTACTCCGGTAAAATCCCGATTTCACCCGGAACACTTCCGATATCCAAACATAGGCTTCCAATATATCAATATTTATGTCTCGACCATTTCGAGACTCCTCGTCATGTCCGTGATCACATCCGGGACTCCAAACAACCTTCGGTACATCAAAATGCATAAACTCATAATATAACTGTCATCGTAACCTTAAGCGTGCGGACCCTACAGGTTCGAGAACAATGTAGACATGACCGAGACACGTCTCCGGTCAATAACCAATAGCGGAACCTGGATGCTCATATTGGCTCCTACATATTCTACGAAGATCTTTTATCGGTCAGACCGCATAACAACATACGTTGTTCCCTTTGTCATCGGTATGTTACTTGCCCGAGATTCGATCGTCGGTATCCTATACCTAGTTCAATCTCGTTACCGGCAAGTCTCTTTACTCGTTCTGTAATACATCATCCCGCAACTAACTCATTAGTTGCAATGCTTGCAAGGCTTAAGTGATGTGCATTACTGAGAGGGCCCAGAGATACCTCTCCGACAATCGGAGTGACAAATCCTAATCTCGAAATACGCCAACCCAACATGTACCTTTGGAGACACCTGTAGAGCACCTTTATAATCACCCATTTACATTGTGACGTTTGGTAGCACACAAAGTGTTCCTCCGGCAAACGGGAGTTGCATAATCTCATAGTCATAGGAACATGTATAAGTCATGAAGAAAGCAATAGCAACATACTAAACGATCGGGTGCTAAGCTAATGGAATGGGTCATGTCAATCAGATCATTCACCTAATGATGTGATCCCGTTAATCAAATAACAACTCTTTGTCCATGGTTAGGAAACATAACCATCTTTGATTAACGAGCTAGTCAAGTAGAGGCATACTAGTGACACTCTGTTTGTCTATGTATTCACACATGTATTATGTTTCCGGTTAATACTATTCTAGCATGAATAATAAACATTTATCATGATATAAGGAAATAAATAATAACTTTATTATTGCCTCTAGGGCATATTTCCTTCAATGGCCCTGCAGGCTGCCCGGTTCGGACAAACACTTAGAGAAGCACTGGCCCGGGGGTGTTAAAATAAAGATGACCCTCGGGAGCGTGACTCCCAAGGGAAAAATATAGGTGGTGGTGAGGTAAATGGTAAAATCAAGGTTGGGCCTTGCTGGAGGAGTTTTATTCAAAGCGAACTGTCAAGGGGGTTCCATAAACCCAACCGCGTTAGGAACGCAAAATCAAGGAACATAACGCTGGTATTACGAAAACTAGGGCGGCAAGAGTGGAACAAAACACCAGGCATAAGGCCGAGCCTTCCACCCTTTACCAAGTATATAGATGCATTAATTAAATAAGAGATAATATGATATCCCAACATATCCATGTTCCAACATGGAACAAACTGCAAGGCACCTGCAACTAGCAACGCTATAAGAGGGGCTAAGCAAAAGCGGTAACCTAGCCAAACAACGGTTTGCTAGGAAGGTGGGTTAGAGGCTTGACATGGCAATATGGGAGGCATGATATAACATATGGTAGGTAGTGCGACATAGCGGAAGAACGAACAACCAGCAAAGCAAAGATAGAAGTGATATCGAGGGTACGGTCATCTTGCCTGAAATCCCGCAAGGAAGAAGAACGATTACATGAAGAAAACAAACGGACGTAGTCGAACGGATCCTCACAAGTGCGACGTTACCGGAACTAACAAGAAGAAGCATCACCGGAAAGGAGCAAACAACATGGTAAACAACCATCACATAAACATGGCATGATGCACAATCAAGTATGATGCATGTCCGGTTTAAAGAGGCATGGCAAAGTGCACAAACAACACTACAAGTTAAGCGGAGCTTAATATGCAACGAGTTGCATATTGACGAAACACCACATACATTTATTTAGTTCTCTCCCGTTATGTACCCAACAATGTTAAATGTTGTTAAACATGGCAAGAGGTGAAGCATAAGTAAGCCACACATTTTAGCAAGTTTAAATGAGGTCGGAAACAACAACAACAATTCCGAAAAATCCTCATATGCATATTTTGAATTAGCTACTATTCTGCCCTAAACATAATTTTAGAGTTGTTAAACATGCAAAGTAAGTACATCATGTTAAACTATGCATTTTTCTACCCCATTTACATATAAAGTTTATTAAATTTGGAGCTGCGGTTATTAAGTTATGAAATAAATCATTTAACATGGCATTATGCAAAATAAACACAAACAAAATTTTAAACATTTTTAACATGCATGAAAGCAACATATTATGAAACTAGACGAAATTTTAAGCATTTTACATATATAAAACATTTTAATCCGGTGCACGGATGATGAGTTATTAAATGCATGAACATGGAGGGTTTTTCTGCAAAACTGCCAAACTCATGGATATTAGAAAAAATCGTTCAGGAAAAAAACATGGGCCGAAACTGGCTATGGGCCAAACCAGTGGCAGGCGCTGGGGGCGGCTCACCATGGACCATGGCACATGTCGGTGGAGCAGTGGGCCTTGCTGGAGCGCTGGGCCGGTCCACGCGCTGGAGCTGGTCAACGAGCGTGCGAGCGGTCGAGCGAGGCACGAGTCGAGGTGCTCGTTGGAGAGGAGGCCATGGCAGGGACGCCGGCGGCGGTCCAAGACGAGGCGGCGGCGTAGGCGAGCAGGGGAGGCCAGGGGTCGACGGGGATGGATGGGTCCGCCTGTCTCCTGGCATGATCCGGCGCCAGCTCGCGGCAAGGCGGCGGAGCGCGGGACCAGACGGCGGCGGTCATGGCAGGCTCCTAGGGGCGGCGGCGAGGCACCTGCGAGAGAGAGAGAGAGTTTAGAGAGGGAAGCCGAAGGGGAAGGAGAAGGAAGCAGAGAGGCGGGGCGACTGGGCTGGCCTGAGAGGTCGCCGGCGGCGGCTCCGGCCTGCGGCGCGGGAGCAGCGAGGCTTCGGTGAGCGGGTCAGCAGGAGGAGGCGCTCGGGGTGCGGGCGCTCCGGCGCTGCGGGCGGTGGCACGGTTCCGGGCCCAAATGGGCTCGGACGGGCTTGACGCGGGCTCAGCGGGCCTAGCGGTTGTGGGAGGTGCTGGGGAGGGCATGTGGCATCGCCCGATTGGCCACGGGCGGCGCTAGGTGCGGCGCAACCAATGGCTACGCGCCAAGTTGCAGGGACGAGGTGGCCGACTGGAATTTGAGGAGGGAAGCGACGGCGCTGGTGACAAATGGCGGCGGGGCAGTGGTTGGGCGCGGATTTCGAGGAAGATGCGACAGCTGGAGTTGGGAGGAGGCTAGGAGGGGTAGGGTTTGCCAAAAAATGGAGGGGAAGACCTGCTATATATAACAAGGGGGGCTAGGTTAGGGGGATTTTGGAGCGTTTCGGTGCATCCGATCGCGATCCGACGATTCCGATCGAGAGAAGGGGTTTAGCTGGGTTAGGTGGGATGTGGAGAGTGGGTTGGGCTGAGAGGAGAGAGACGGAAATGCAGCCCGGCAAGGTTTCCGGAGACCGAAAACGTCCGACGATAAACCGGTTATACTGCCGCTATAGTTATCCGTTGGGGTGTCAAACGAACTCCTAATGCGATGAAACTTGGCAGGCAGCCTACCTACAACATAACAACGCCGCATGCCAACTTCCAACCCATTTCGAGAACATTTACCGGCCACTTATAAAATACTATTTCAGACATGCCGCGGGCGCGTGCAAGTGTGTCTGGGCTCAGAACGGACAACGGAAAGAACTGAGAGACCCGGACGAATGCAAGTTTTGAAAAACATGCATATGCAATGCGGATGATGACATGGCAAGATGCAACACGCAAGTGAATGACAAGGAAACAACAGCGAATAACTGGAAGACACCTAGCGCATCGGTCTCGGGGCGTTACATGGAAAATGTGTGTACCTAAAAATCAAGGAGGAATGAGATTCCATGATATTCACTCTTTCAACCTAGCATTGCTCGCCAAACAGGCGTGGCGTCTTTTGGATAATCCTGATTCCTTGTGTGCTTCTATCCTAAGGGCTAAGTACTACCCCGATGGTGATTTGTTGAACTCCAAGCTAAGGAAGGGATCATTTTTACTTGGCAAAGCATTATGGCAGGCACAAATTCCCTGAAATGTGGTTATATTTGGCAAGTGGGGAATGGACAAAACATCAATATTTGGAAAGACGCCTGGATCCCAAGTTGTGCCAATAGGAAAGTTTAACGCCTAAGGCGGGAAAACTGTTAACTAAGGTAGGTGACCTCATTGATCCTGTTTCCAATAACTGGGATGAAGATTTGATTAGACAAACTATGTGGCCCATCGATGTACAACAGATTCTTTCAATTCCACTCTCGCAACATGATATGCCAGATTTCATTGCTTGGAGTTATACGAAAAATGGTATGTTCTTGGTTCGATCAGCTTACTCTGTCGAGTGGGATCATCATTATGGCAGCAAATTAAGACACTCTAATGGAATGGGGCGAACCGCAGTTAACCCCGTTTGGAGTAAGATATGGAAGTTAGCTTGTCTGGCAAAAGTTAAAATATTTATATGGCATACGCTTCATGGAACATTCCCATGTCGGGTTACGCTCGCTAACAAACATATGAAGGTCTCGCCCATTTGCCCTACTTGCTCTGGGGGTTTAGAAGATAATCCCTCCGTCCGGAAATACTTGTCGTGGAAATGTATACAAATGAATGTATCTAGAACTAAAATACATCTGGATACATCCATTCCTTGGACAAGTATTTCCGAACGGAGGTAGTACAAAGCATATGTTGTTTCGGTGCAGTAAAGCAAAGGAGGTTTGGAAAAGGCTGGGGTTGGATGACATTATTGATAAAGCTTGCGAAGTCGATCGTGCTGGCGAGGCAATGTTGGAATATCTACTACTTCTTCCAGACCAAGAATTGTGGTTGATGGGCTACAAAAATATGTGTGAGATGATTGCTGTCTCAGCATGGTATCTATGGTGGGAAAGACGAAAATTGATGCACAAGGAGAAAACGCAAAATGCAACTCAAATTTCAATGGGGGTTCCAGCCCTTACCACAAACTTTGTAAATGCTTTATCGCCCAAGGCCTCTATAAAAAAGGGGGGTTGTGCCCCCTAGAGGTTTTGTGAAACTTAACGTTGATGCTTCTTTTGACCACGACTTGTTTAGGGGCACGATGGGGGCGGTCCTGAGAGACGACAGAGGCGGATTCATTACGGGAGGAAATGGGAAGGTTGACCATTGCACAGATGTGTTAATGGCGGAAGCCTTAGCTCTCAAATTTGGTTTATCACCGGCGCAAAAGGCAAGATGTAATCGCCTTATTATTAACTCGGATAACCTGGAGGTGATTGAAACTATGCAGGATGAAGGACAATCGGCGGGTGCGGCGGCGGCAATTTTCGACGTTTGTTTTCATTACGCCTGTGATTTCGTTACTACTAGATTCGGACATTGTAATAGAGAAGGAAATAAAGTAGCTTATGAGCTTGCTAGATTAGCCAGATTTTCTTTGACTACTGATTGGTTTGAGGAACCCTTAAATGAAATTATAATGATCCTCACAAACAATGTACTTCTAATCTCTAATGAATAAAGTCTCAGTTATTTTTCAAAAAAAAAGGATTTGCCATTCCCACTTTTACCAATTTCTTCCTTTGCAAAGTTCCATAGGCAATAGGTTATTTTGACGGAGCGCTACCAATTTCCACTAGCTTCTACCTTACCCTTTTCTTCCAGCCAACCTATGAATTGTCATGGATAGGGTAGCAAAAGATAAGTGCACAAGTCACACAAAGGAATGCCAAAGAGTGCATAAAGTAGAAAATTTTCTAAAGACTTCGTACTATCTGGAGGTATGGTCCAGGCAGAACCTCTCGGTTGTATAACCAGGTCGGACTGACCCAAAACTGCACAAATCACGTCACGCCATCAAAACGACCCGCACGAGTTTGATGCATGGGGCACCGTATCATGCAACGTCTTCCGCTTCCACCACATCCGCATAGACTCTGCTACGGGCTGGAAGCCACCGAAGTGTAGTATAGCTCACCAGGAAATTTACTCTACATTTTTTTCAAACACGCAGAGTGTTCACAAAAGCTTTGTGTGTCGATGTATTAGAAGAAAGAAAGAGAATGCAAAGTATTCTGAGCATAGTTTAAAAGACCGGACTGGACCGATGGTCCGACAAGAAAAAACCAGAACCGCGCACCCTGCCGGTCTTTTAAGCCAAAAAGACCGTTCTTGCAATGGACCAGAGAAAACAGATTGAACCGGGCTATACCAGGCGGTTTTTTAATTAAAACCGGACTAGAAAACAAGTGAATGTACAACTGATCTAGAAAAATAGGGTGCGTGCATCAGGATTCAATTACTGGTGAGGCCGAAGCATAAATTCAGGCCAATAACCAACTCGTCAAGACCATGTTGACGTCTAATTGAAGGAACACAACTCTTTCGAATTGTTTTTCCGCTATGTTATTATAAAAATTGTTTTATTTTACGCCTTAAAAAACCAGCAATTGAACCAACGAACCGGCGTGTAAAAACCTGAACTGACAATCTCTTTAAACTATGATTCTATGGCATGTAAAAACCTGAACCGACAATCTCACCGGTTTGGTTTTTTAAACTATGATTCTACAGCATGCCACGGTTACAAACCGCACCACAGTGATAGACGGTGGGCAAGCAAACACCGATGGAGAACACGACCACACCCTACCTAGAGACACATGAGCCCCATCTCCAAATATCAGACAATCCCTACGCACCGGAGATCTACCATAGTATAGCTCGAAGCTTTTGATGCTCACGGGCAACGACCCTCGAGCGCTGGAAGACGCAGCTGTTTCGCTGGTTCCAAAGCATCCAAACGTTGAGGAGAGCAAGGGAATGGGAACCTTTCCGCTGTGCTTTAGAATCAGTGCACGGCTTTCCAGCCACCACTCCACGATGGTTGAATCAGCGGCGGGGACCAGCTGACCCAGGCCGCAACGAGAGGGGGCAGAGTGGCAAACCTCCCTGGCCAACACAAAACCCAAGGCAAGCTGTGGAAGATAGTCAACTTATGTCTTCTGAACAGAAAAATAAAGTTCTGACAGCGTGAATTTTATGTATTCACTATTGTAAGAACTACCAAAATGATCTTCCAGCCACTCCATGTTCCCATGATACACCATGGATACAGGATTAATGAGCTGTGGGGCTGTAGCCTGTAGAAGACCAAGAAAAGTCTCTCGAGTAGACAAGGAAACCATACCAAATATATACGCTTTATCTAACAACTGCATGCGTGTAGGGATAAAAACAGCACTGCAAGCCATACCACGAAGAAGCCTTTATATGAAAATCTCAGTACAAACAGGGTAATTAAGTACGAGTACAACTCTTTTTTCAGAAAGAAAAACGGTCCATATAATCTTTGTATACCCACATGCGGGAATCAATTTCTTCTTGATCTCTACCAACCAAAATATCACACCAATGAAGCGGGCCACCTCAGGTCATCTTGCTCTGGATTTGCCTGTGAACATGCACGAGGAACTCCACATAGGAAAGGCCACCAGGTGTTTTGTCCTCGACCAGCAGCGAACGGAAGAAATCTCCAGATGGGTCGCCCTTTCGGCACAGTCTCAGTCTCAAGTAAGAGCATCTCTGTCGCCTTATTTCGTTCACAACTTCATTTACTTTCCTGGACAATGCATTATCAAATTGCTCCAATGCCAGCAGGTTTGGTGCACCAGCCAAAGATGAGAAACCAAATATTTGCTCCAGGGTGGCAGGGTTCACCGCATTTCCAACATAAATAAAACCATCCTCGCCATTTTCCAATAAATAAACCCCATCATCCTGTATATTCTCACTATTGAGAGTAAGGGGATTTGGAATAAGGGAATCCTCATCATCCCTTGATGTAAGATCATGGAGAGCAATCATCCTAGGAAACACCAATGGAATGGCTAATAACACAGAAACTGAGGAGACAACAGAGACCCAATAGGACCGATCGTCTACTCTCCCATCATTCCTCAGTCCTATGCTTTTAATCAAGGCCAGAGTATACAAAGGCAGAAGTTTTAAAGCCTCCGGAAGAATTAACTGTCCAGAAGAACTTACAGATGCACAATGTTTTCGGTAGGACTGGAGAATATTGATGCAGGTACTTATCACCTGGTCCCTAACTTGGGACAGAGAACTTGATGGAATGCCATTTGCAGCTTGCTTAACAACATAAGTAAACTGTGCTTCCTGATCAGCATATCGGAAAAGATTGTTGAGTGTGCTTGTGCATGGAAGTGAAATATTTATGACCCTTATCCTTCTTTGCCCATATACCGTGGTGTAAAGAAGTGCGCACTGAAAACCACATTCTGTGTTCTCCTGAAACTTATCATCATGCTTGAAGGTAACCATTATGGTTTTGTCGGAGTCAATCGCAGGCAAATCAATATCAGTAGGAACACGCTTGCAGAAGTTGCCAGAATAGTCTTGAACTTGAAGGCCCTGACTGCACCTGACACGCATGACAGCCTCAAATCCCTGGGGTTTAGTGATATTCCATCTGAGATCATTGAAGAGTTTGGCTGGATCAGAAACAGCAGAAAATGGGAAGTAGTAGTAAACCCTGCCACCAGTGGTACTGGGAACAACTGATATCGAAGCAATATCTGTGTATGACTGTGTGGCAAGGAACACATCCACACAAACTTGATACTCAGCAAATTCTAGTGCCATTGTCTTGAGTGTCTTATCAACAGGCTGCAGGAGCTTATGTGCTTCCTTATCTCCAGTGGAAATATTAGATCTAGCATCAGTTTCCCTTGCAGATAATGAGCCAGTCCCAACTGATGGTAGCACTGACTGAAACACAAGCAACTTTCCACCAGTGGGCTTCATAGCTAAGAAACCTGCCTTCATAGCTGCCCCAAATGCTGAATCAGCAACCCTATTGTTCTCAAACATGCTGGGGATGCTCTCCAGAAGTTGCTCCAAACTATCACGGCACTCGGAAACTGGGAGAATTAAGTCCATCTGAAGTGGAGTATACACATCTTGGACGTCGGGAACGATAAACATCAAAGGCTGTTGTCGAGCATTTTTCAGACTATAGAAGTGAATAGTTGAATCAAATGTCGCAATTCCAACCATCGTTCGGGGACCTTCAGGAAGATCAGAAAGAACCTGGGATATTGCACTGCAAGACGCAGCAGTTACACCAGTCTGTACGGCATTCATGGAGACATCAACAAGGAAGAAATACACAGCTGGCATTGGTTCCCGGACCAGAAATTCCTTGGTGGCAATGAACTCAACTGTTCCTCTGCATAACTCAGGCCTATCATCAGCATCACGTCGCCTACCATCAGGCCCTAAGTTGCACAAGTACTCCCTTGGAGTATCATTGCTAAATCCACATAAGTTGCAGATGAAAATTTTCCCTTGATCAACAAATCTCATGAAAGGATTTATGTATGCTTTGCAGCGAGAACACCTGACAGGGCCCATCTCCCCAAAATCCACGAGCTGGATAGCCTCCTCAGAAGGATGAGGAAGAGCAAAAGGTTGCACCATTAAAGCCAATGGCATTGCTGATGTTGTCAAGAGATCACCTGTACATGGTATCTAACAGCACAGGGAAACGAAGCAGTTTAGAAAGGGAAGTTATGGTGATCAAAGGAGAGAACAGAGAACTGAAACAAATCGAACCTGATTCAAGGTGCACCGCATCAAACGGGGACTGCAGTTGCCGGTGTCCTTCACAATAAATTCACTTGATGCAGCCTACAATCAGCAGCAATGCTGTTAGATGAAATTAGCCAGTAAAGTTATTGAGAAACATCTAAATTCACTTGATGCAGCCTACAATCAGCAGCAATGCTGTTTGACAACATTAACAAGTATAGTTATTGAGAAACATCTGGAATCAGTATTGTCAGAGCAGACACAGATATTTCTAGTTACATATAGACATACCGGTGGAACTGCTGCTTGGCCACCTTGCCGGGTCTCAAAAATGATGACTGATGTCTCGGCGATAGGACGCGGAATCTGATTAGGGTCAATGTTGGATGGCGTAGAGACCTGGGCTCCAGCATGGGGAGAGTATGGCATGGTGGGCGTGGACGGCATCCCGTGGCCTAGTGCATTAGGCGGCATGCCACCAGGCATTCTCACGGCTCCTGGCCGTGCCTGCCCTTGCCACCCTGGAGGCCCAAATGATGGTGCATTAGCCCCAGGAACCCCCATGAACGGCGGTGGCTGAGATGCAGGAGCAGTCTGAGCCCCAAATGGCGGAGGCTGCAATCCTTGTCTCTGCCCCCCAAACTGGGGAGGCCCACCATAAGGACCCTGCTGCAAGGGCGCCGGTGCAGCCCCAAACGGGGGGATCTTCCCTCCGGAGTACGCCGGAGGAGGCACTGCCCCAGGCGGCCCGCCAAACGGTGGTGGCGGACCTGCTGAATACGGAGCTGATTGAGCTGTTGCTACAGAAGAGCCACCGAAAGGAGCAGGCTGCGACACCGCAGCAGGTGGGCCACCGAACGGACGAGCCTGGGGTGCCCCAGGCGGACCTCCGAACGGTGCTCGCTGCACCTGCGGCGGCAACACGGACGGCGGGCCGTTGAAGGGAGATCTCTGCTGCGGCTGCAACGGCTGCGCAGCGGGTGGGCCGCCAAAGGGAGGGGACTGCTGGAGCGACGCCGCGGGTGGACCGCCAAAGGGAGGGGACTGCTGGACCGGCGCCGCAGGCCGGGCGAAGAGCGAGCCCGGCTGCAACGGCGGCGGCGGACTGCCAGGGAACGGGCGGGCGCCAGGAGGGGGTGCCTGCGGACCTCGGATCGACGACGGCACGGGGCCATCCCCTGGCGGCGGCCCGGCGGAAGCAGATGGCGGTGGAGCGCGCGAGATCTGGAGGTTGGAGAAGGAAGCCGGGAGAGTGGAGGCGGGACCCCCAGGGTTGGGGGCGGGGGTAGGGTTTTGCGGCGTGAAAGGGGGCGGCGGCCTCGACATGGGAGGCGACGGCGGCGGAGGCGGCGACGGCGAGAACAATCGACAGCGCAGATCGGGATCTGGGGAGAACACGCCGGGTATGAGTACAACGTGACTCTTCCCTCCTACTCCGTCCAGACAAAAGGAAACACTTAACCCGGACGCTAAAAATAAGGGAGGGGTCCCTTCATAAAAAAAAAAGGAGAGGGTGGGGGTGCTTCCCATCGGAGTAAAGCTGGCCCAACAGGTCGTGCTTGGCGGACCGGCACGGGACGTGCTTGGGCCTGAGGTAGCGGTACACGGGCCAGCCCGGCACGGCACGATTAGCTTCCTTTAAAAAAGATCCAGAATTAATTTCTATTTATGGGCTATAAAACAGAGAAATCACTAATTAAACAGAACTCCCTTCTAAAAAAAATATTAAACAGAACGCCTTCCGAAGGTCACTCACACGTTCTTAGCTTGCGAGAAGTGTCACACTACATGTGCACCACTTGTCGCAACATGAGAGTTTTTCTTTTTCTCATACATTTATTTATTGGGTGTGCTACGCGTCAGCCAGCGGATCTTTTTAAAATATCAGCCGGGTCGCGAGCCGTCAGATTTACCGCATCGGCCGAACGCGTCTCCACTACCGCAACACGGGTCTTGTTGCGGAATTATTTCTCCAACACAGGTCTTGTTGCAAAATATTTTTACAACAACAATTTTGTTGCATTTTTTTGCAACTGAGTTTTGTTGCATTTTTTCTTGTAACTAAGGTCTTGTTACACAAAAACTTCACAAGAAGAGTTTTTTGCAAAACGTAGACCCGTCATAAAGCATTCCAACACCGCGTATGTTTCAGAAGCATAGCTCCTGTTGCAGAATTGAGTTCAAGGAAGGATAGTATGCGAGTCGTCAATTGGACGGTGTCACGCAGGAAGGAAATATGCCCTAGAGGCAATAATAAAGTTGTTATTTATATTTCTTTATATCATGATAAATGTTTATTATTCATGCTAGAATTGTATTAACCAGAAACTTAGTACATGTGTGAATACATAGACAAACAGAGTGCCCCTAGTATGCCTCTACTTGACTACCTCATTAATCAAAGATGGTTAAGTTTCCTGACCATAGACATGTGTTGTCATTTGATGACGGGATCACATCATTAGAGAATGATGAGATGGACAAGACACATCCGTTAGCTTAGCACTATGATCGTTTAGTTTATTGCTATTGCTTTCTTCATGACTTATACATGTTCCTATGACTATGAGATTACGCAACTCCCGAATACCGGAGAAACACTTAGTATGCTATCAAACGTCACAACATAACTGGGTGATTATAAAGATGCTCTACAGGTGTCTCCGATGGTGTTTGTTGAGTTGGCATAGATCGAGATTAGGATTTGTCACTCCGATTGTCGGAGAGGTATCTCTGGGCCCTCTCGGTAATGCACATCACTATAAGCCTTGCAAGCAATATGACTAATGAGTTAGTTACGGGATGATGCATTACGGAACGAGCAAAGAGACTTGCCGGTAACGAGATTGAACTAGGTATGATGATACCGATGGTCGAATCTCGGGCAAGTAACATACCGATGACAAAGGGAACAACGTATGTTGTTATGCAGTTTGACCGGTAAAGATCTTCGTAGAATATGTAGGAACCAATATGAGCATCCAGGTTCCGCTATTGGTTATTCACCGGAGATGAGTCTCGGTCATGTCTACATAGTACTCGAACCCGTAGGGTCCACACGCTTAACGTTCGATGATGATATGTATTGTGAGTTATGTGATTTGATGTACCGAAGGTTGTTCGGAGTCCCGAATGTGATCACGGACATGACGAGGAGTCTCGAAATGGTCGATACATAAAGATTGATATATTGGAAGGTTATGTTTGGACACCGGAAAGGTTTCGTATAAGTTCGGACATTTTTTGGAGTACCGGGGGTTACCGGAACCCCCGGGGGGTTAATGGGCCTTCATGGGCTTTAGTGGAAGAGAGGAGGAGACGACCCAATGGAGGGGTGCGGCCCCCCAAGCCCAATCCGAATTGGGAGGGGGGGCGCCCCCCTTTCCTTCTCTCCCTCTTCCCTTTCCTTCCCTTCCTAGTTGGACTAGGAAAGGGGGGAACCTACTCCTAGTAGGAGTAGGATTCCCCCCCCTTGGGGCGCAACCCATGAGGCCGGCTGGCCCCCTCCTCCACTCCTTTATATACGGGGGAGGGTGGCACCCCATAGACACACAAGTTGATCTCTTAGCCGTGTGCGGTGCCCCCCTCCACAGTTTCCACCTCGGTCACATTTGTCGTAGTGCTTAGGCGAAGCCCTGTGTCGGTAACTTCATCATCACCGTCACCATGCTGTCGTGCTGACGAAACTCTCCCTCGGCCTCAGCTGGATCTAGAGTTCGAGGGACGTAACCGAGCTGAACGTGTGCAGATCGCGGAGGTGTCGTGCGTTCGATACTTGATCGGTTGGATCGCGAAGACGTTCGACTACATCAACAACGTTACTAAACGCTTCCGCTTTCAGTTTACGAGGGTACGTGGACACACTCTCCCCGCTCATTGCTATGCTTCTCCTAGATAGATCTTGCGTGATCGTAGGAAAGTTTTGAAATACTACATTTCCCAACAGTGGCATCCGAGCCAGGTCTATGCGTAGATGTTATATGCACGAGTAGAACACAAAGAGTTGTGTGCGATAATAGTCATACTGCTTACCAACATGTCATACTTCGATTTAGCGTATTGTTGGATGAAGCAGCCCAGACCGACATTACATGACCGTGTTCATGAGACTGGTTCTACTGCCATGCTTTGCACATAGGTGGCTAGTGGGTGTCTGTTTCTCCAACTTTAGTTGAATCGAGTGTGACTACTCCCGATCCTTGTTGAAGGTTAAAACAACACACTTGACGAAAAATTGTTGTGGTTTTGATGCGTAGGTAAGAACGGTTCTTGCTAGAAGCCCGTAGCAGCCACGTAAAACTTGCAACAACAAAGTAGAGGACATCTAACTTGTTTTTGCAGGGCTTGTTGTGATGTGATATGGTCAAGACGTGATGATATATAAATTGTTGTATGAGATGATCATGTTTTGTAACAGTTATCGACAACTGGCAGGAGCCATATGGTTGTTGCTTTATTGTATGAAATGCAATCTCCATGTAATTGCTTTACTTTATCACTAAGCGGTAGCGATAGTCGTAGTAACAATAGTTGGCGAGACGATAACGATGCTTCGATGGAGATCAAGGTGTCAAGCCGGTGACGATGGTGATCATGACGGTGCTTTGGAGATGGAGATCAAAGGCACAAGATGATGATGGCCATATCATATCACTTATATTGATTTCATGTGATTTTTATCCTTTATGCATGTTGAGGGAGTCCTGGATTAGGGGGTGTTCGGGTAGCCGGACTATACCTTCAGCCGGACTCCAGGACTATGGAGATACAAGATTGAAGACTTCGTCCCGTGTCCGGATGGGACTTTCCTTGGCGTGAAAGGCAATCTTGGCGATGCGGATATTCAAGATCTCCTACCATTGTAACCGACTCTGCGTAACCCTAACCCTATCCGGTGTCTATATAAACCGGAGGGTTCTAGTCCATAGGACAACTTCATCATACAACAATCATACCATAGGCTAGCTTCTAGGGTTTAGCCTCCTTGATCTTGTGGTAGATCTACTCTTGTACTACCCATATCATCAATATTAATCAAGCAGGAGTAGGGTTTTACCTCCATCGAGAGGGCCCGAACCTGGGTAAAAACATCGTGTCCCTTGTCTCCTGTTACCATCCGCCTAGACGCATAGTTCGGGACCCCCTACCCGAGATCCGCCGGTTTTGACACCGACATTGGTGCGTTCATTGAGAGTTCCTCTGTGTCGTCACTTTTAGGCCCGATGGCTCCTTTGATCATCAACGACGATGCGGTCCAGGGTGAGACTTTTCTCCCCGGACAGATCTTCGTCTTCGGCGGCTTCGCACTGTGGGCCAATTCGCTTGGCCACCTGGAGCAGATCGAAAGCTACGCCCCTGGCCATCAGGTCAGGTTTGGAAGCTTAAACTACACGGCAGACATCCGCGGGGATTTGATCTTCGACGGATTCGAGCCACAGCCAAGCGCGCCGCACTGTTTTGAGAGGCATGATCTTGCTCTGCAGCCGAACAGTGCCCTGGAGGCCGCACGCGCACCAGTTCCTACCCTTAATCCGGAGCCTATTGCGCCAAACGAGGATGAGCGGCTGGACGTCACCTCAGGGGCTACGATCTCAAAGGCGATCGAGCCGAACGTCAGCCCCGCGTTCTGCGTGACCCGTGACTCCGAGAATCCGGACTCCGAACCCCCCGTGCCCCTACCAATCGAATCCGATTGGGCGCCGATAATGGAGTTCACCGCAGCGGACATCTTTCAGCACTCGCCCTTCGGCGACATCCTGAACTCACTAAAGTCTCTCTCTCTTTATCAGGAGAGGCATGGCCGGACTACGGTCAGCAAGGATGGGATGCGGACGACGAAGAAATTCGAAGCCCACCCACCACCCACTTTGTAGCCACTGTCGATGATTTAACCGACATGCTTGACTTCGACTCTAAAGACATCGACGGTATGGACGACGATGCAGGAGACGAACAGGAACCAGCACCTGTAGGGCGCTGGAAGGCCACCTCGTCATATGATATATACATGGTGGATCCTCCAAAAGATGGAGATGGCGATGGAACAGCGGAGGATGACACCTCCAAGAAACAGCCAAAGCGCCGGATCAGTGGCGCCGCTGTAAATACCGCCAAAGAAAAAACGGTGATTCCGGCACGGGAGACAATACTACCCCGAATAGCGCCGAAGAACACCCCCTACAACAAGATTCGGCACAGGAAGATGGAGAAGCCAGCCCTCATGAGAGAGCGGCAGACCGAGAGGTTGAGGATGATAACTATATGCCTCCCTCCGTGGACGAGGCAAGCCTCGACGACGACGAATTCGTCGTACCATCGGACCCCGCCGAACAAGAGCGTTTCAAACGCAGGCTTTTAGCCACGGCAAGCAGCCTCAAGAAAAAGCAGCAATAGCTTAGAGCTGATCAAGATTTGCTAGCAGACAGATGGACTGAAGTCCTTGCAGCCGAAGAGTATGAACTCGAACGCCCCTCCAAGAGTTACCCAAAGCGCAGGCCGCTACCCCGATCAGAGGAGGAAACACCTACATCACCAGCGCATGACATGGCCGACCGGCCACCTCGCGGCCGCGACAGAGAGGCCTCTCGGCCCTCCACCCAAGCCATGCCCCGGCGCCGTTCAACCAAGGCACGGGAAAATGCGCCAGACCTGCGAGACGTACTGGAGGACAAGGCAAGACAAACAAGATCGATCTACGGATCGCGCAGGCGCCCCACGACACGTGACGGTGATCTTCATTCCGGATACAACAAATCCGGCCGGGCCAAACACAACAGACATAGCTCCTTCGAGCTGCGTCGTGATATAGCCCAGTATAGAGGCGCCGCACACCCATTATGCTTCACAGACGAAGTAATGGATCATAAAATCCCAGAGGGTTTCAAACCCATAAACATCGAATCATATGATGGAACAACAGATCCTGCGGTATGGATTGAGGATTATCTCCTCCATATCCACATGGCCCGCGGCGATGATCTACACGCCATCAAATACCTCCCGCTCAAACTTAAGGGACCGGCCCGGCATTGGCTTAACAGCTTGCCAGCAGACTCAATCGGTTCTTGGGAGCACCTGGAAGCCGCATTCCTCGACAACTTCCAGGGCACTTATGTGCGACCACCGGATGCCGATGACTTAAGCCACATAATTCAGCAGCCAGAGGAATCGGCCAGGCAATTCTGGACACGGTTCCTAACAAAGAAAAACCAGATAGTCGACTGTCCGGACGCAGAGGCCCTAGCAGCTTTCAAGCATAATATCCACGACGAGTGGCTTGCCCGGCACCTGGGACAGGAAAAGCTGAAGTCCATGGCAGCCCTCACGACACTCATGACCCGCTTTTGCGCGGGAGAAGACAGCTGGCTAGCTCGCAGTAACAACTTAGCAAAGAACCCTGGTAATTCGGATACCAAGGACAAAAGTGGCAGGACACGTCGGAATAAGCAAAAGCGCCGCGTTAGCAACGGCAGCAACGAAGACACGGCAGTTAATGCCAGATTCAGAGGCTATAAATCCGGTCAGCGGAAAAAGCCATTCAAAAAGAATACTCAGGGCCCGTCCAGTTTGGACCGAATACTCGACCGCTTGTGCCAGATACATGGCACCCCCGAAAGGCCAGCCAATCACACCAACAGGGATTGTTGGGTGTTCAAGCAAGCAAGCAAGCTAAGAGCCGAAAATAAAGACAAAGGGGATGCATAGCGATGACGAGGAGGAGCCCAGGCCGCCGAACAACAGTGGACAGAAGGGTTTTCCCCCACAAGTGCGGACGGTGAACATGATATACGCAACCCACATTCCCAAGAGGGAGCGGAAGCGTGCGCTACGGGACGTATACGCGATGGAGCCAGTCGCCCCAAAGTTCAACCCATGGTCCTCCTGCCCGATCACTTTTAATCGAAGGGACCACCCCACTAGCATCCGTCACGGCGGCTTCGCCGCATTGGTTCTCGACCCAATTATCGACGGATTTCATCTCACAAGAGTCCTCATGGACGACAGAAGTAGCCTGAACCTGCTTTACCAGGATACAGTGCGGAAAATGGGCATAGATCCCTCGAGGATTAAGCCCACAAAAACGACCTTTAAAGGCGTTATACCAGGTGTAGAGGCCAACTGTACAGGCTCAGTAACACTTGAAGTGGTCTTTGGGTCTCCGGACAATTTCCGAAGCGAAGAGTTAATCTTCGATATAGTCCCGTTTCGCAGTGGCTATCACGCCCTGCTCGGGCGAACCGCATTTGCAAAGTTCAATGTGGTGCCGCACTATGCATATCTCAAGCTCAAGATGCTAGGCCCTCGAGGAGTAATCACGGTCAACGGAAACACCGAACGCTCCCTCCGTACGGAGGAGCACACAGCGGCCCTCGCAGCGGAAATACAAAGCAACCTTCTTAGGCAATTCTCCAGTCCGGCCGTTAAAAAGCCAGACACTGCCAAGCGCGCCCGGAGTAACCTACAACAAGACAACCTAGCACGTTCTGAGCAGGCGTAGCAATGCGGCCCCAACCCCAGCCCTCGCGACATAGCGAAACCAGTGCCTCGCGTACATAACTACGCTCTAGAAATACCATGGGCGCAAGGGAAGGGGCACAATAACGGCAAACCCAAAATACGGCTTAAAACGTACTAGGGGCTGCCGAATTCTTTTTTTAATTTTCTCTTACTTTCAGGACTCCATACTTCAGACGACCTGTTCGGCAATTCAACTGCCGCACAAACGATGCAAGATCCAGGGAAGCAGACAAGCCATGCCGCATTATGGAACTCCCAGGTGGTCTCTGTTACGAGCATTATACCTGTTTTGGCATACAATTCCGCGGCCTGCTCCTGGCCAGGACATGTTAAATAGCCCAATATCTTTTGCTTATCGCACTACTTGTATCGTTCTGCTTTGATAGCAGCCTTTCTATAAACAATGCATAGCTTTTTGTCTATTTTTTGCATTATCCTCCTTTCATATATATGTTTATTAAATGACATGTTGCACCCGTACACCATGGTACGGCAAAACACGCCAGGGGCTTCAGTACCCCTCAATATGGTGTGAGAAGCCCGTACAGTTTCACAAGTGCGGCACCCCGAACTTATAGCACTATATGCATCGGCTCCGAATCATGATTTGGGTCAAATAGTTGGGTTTGCCCGGCTCCTATGTTTTGGTGCCTTACGTTCCGCTATATCGGCTAAGGTAGCACTAGGAGAACCACTGCGATTGTGCCCCGGTTGAGCTGGGTTAAGCACCTCAGTGGAGAAAGCTAAACTGACTGTCATGATGAGGCGAGAGACCGGTCGCTGTTCGAGAGGTTTTTCGAGTCCCTAAAGACTTATGCCGCTTCGAGCGAGGAGCGGCTTTGTCCGGCCAAGGCGTGGATAGCGCCCCGAACTAGGGGCTTCGCCGAAATTTAAAATTATAGAGTTCTATGGCTAAGTGAGAGTGTTCAAGCATTATAGTCCGATTGCCTGGTTCGTTGTGCTGAGCGCCTCCCTCGAAGGACCCAACTATGGGAAAAAGAGCGCTCAGGTTTATCCCGAACACCCCAGCACTAGTGGCATGGGGGCAGAAGCCGACGACTGGCCATCTCTCAATTTTTGATAAACGGCCGCACAGAAAGTAATATTTTAAATTCAACAAGCATTGCTTAGCGCATATGAACAAGTTTTCAGCGCACAGGATAAACACGAGCGAGTTCATTCAAAAATTACATCCTTGGTACATTCATCCGCCACAAGGCGGGCACCCGCAAGAACATCCTTATAGTAGTTCTCGGGCTTGCGATGCTCCTTCCCCGGCGGCGGCCCGTCCCTCACAAGCTTCTCACCGTCCAGCTTACCCCAGTGCACCTTTGCACGGGCAAGGGCCCTACGGGCACCTTCGATGCAGACGGAGCGCTTGATGACCTCGAGCCTTGGACAGGCCTCCACCAGCCGCCGCACCAGCCCGAAGTAGCTCCCAGGCAGGGCCTCTCCGGGCCACAGCCGAACTATGAAGCCCTTCATGGCCTGTTCGGCCGCCTTGTGGAGCTCGACCAGCTGTTTCAGCTGGTCGCTCAAGGGCACAGGGTGTCCGGCCTCAGCATACTGAGACCAGAACACCTTCTCCGTCGAGCTGCCCTCTTCAGCTCGGTAGAATGCGGCGGCGGCGGATACGCTGCGGGGAAGATCTGCGAATGCCCCTGGAGAGCTCCGGATTCGGGTAAGTAACAAGTAGTTTACTTTTATATTTCTGCTTTGCATAAAGAATGCCTTACCCGCTGCTATCTTTTTCATCTCCTCCAACTCTTGGAGGGCCTTTTGGGCTTCGGCCTTGGCAGACTTGGCAGTCTCAAGGGCCGCCGCGAGCTCGGACGCTTGCGTCTTTGACTCAAGCTCCAAACTCTCATGTTTTTTCATGAGAGCCTGAAGCTCTTGCTGCACCTCGCCGACCGGGCCTCAAGTTTCTCTCGCTCGGTGCGCTCCGCGGCCGCTTTCTTTTCGGCCTCGGACAGCGCCTGCTTGAGGGTCGCCACCTCAGTCGTGGCCCCTACAATAAGCAGTACAATCCTGTTATTTTTTGCAATCACGTCTTTTTATAGGCACTTTTTCTGTAAGGTATTTCTTACCTTCTTTCTCCTCGAGCTGCCGCTTGGCAAGGCCGAGCTCTTGCTCGGTCCGCTCGAGTCCCTGTTTCAGGGCACCCACCTCCGCAGTCAGTGCGGCGGTGGCTAGCAGCGAAGCCTGCATACGCATATTGACTCTTTGTTGTTAGACTCCTGCGAAATTTAATAGATCCTCTATTCGGCTTTTCTTTCCGAACGCCAAACAGAGCATCAGGGGCTACTGTCTATGCGGTTATATTTTACATATTTTTTACTTACCTCGAAGCCTGTTAGAAGGCTAGCGCAAGCTTCACTCAGTCCGCTCTTGGCGGACTGAACCTTCTGGATCACCGTACTCATAATAGTACGGTGCTCCTCGTCGATGGAGGCGCCGTCAAGCACCTCCAGCAGATTGTCCGGCACCTCCGGTTGGACGGAGGCCGCCGGCTCAGAAGGCTTGCTCCTCTTGGAAGGAGTTCGCCTACCGCGGTCCGGAACTGTTGAAGATTCCGGCGCGGTGTCCGGCACAAAGCCGGACTTGGAGCCCTGGGGGGTCTTGTCCCCTTTACTCCTGGGTCCGGGAGGTCGCCTTGCGGCTCCTCCAGGACCACCTCCTCCTGCCCCGGAGCTCGTTGCGACGCCACTTCGGCGTCGTCCGCAGTGCGGGGGGAGACAGCGGGCGGAACTGAGTTCACGTCCGATGAATCCAGGGAGCCGCTCGACGACTCGTTGAGTTCGGCCCGGGGCGGGCTGCATAATTATGTTCGACATTAGGGAAAGCTGTGCAACAAAGGAACGTCATGAGTTACTCTGATATCCGAATACTTACGATTTCGCCGGACGCTTGGCCCTATCTGGCCACTCCTCTTCGTCCTCTTCGGCGTCGGGGGAGTAGTTCGGCGGAGGGGTCTTCCTCTTCCTGGACCCTTCGGCCTCCCCCGTTGGGGCGGCCTTCCTTTTCTTTCCTCCCCCCGCTGGAGGGGGAGAGTGTTCTTCTTCCTCCTCCTCGTTCTCACGGGAGGAGAGCGTCTCGGACTCGTCGGATGACGAGTCCGACACCACCACATTACGGGTACTCTTTCGAGTCCCCGTGGCCTTCTTCTTCTTGGCCTTCTTCTCCGGCACCACATAAGGCGCCGGAACCAGCAGCTTCACTAGGAGAGCAGGGGCTGGGTCTTCGGGCAAGGGAGCCGGACAGTTAATCGATCCGGACTCGCCTGCCAAGCCTGTCAAAGGTGAGGGAGTTTAGATCCCGCATAGAGTCAAACTATGAAAAAACTTAACATCCTGTAAAAGGTGAAAATAGCTTACCTCGCTAGCGTGACGCTGCGAGCTGTATCCGCGGTCCTCGGAAGCGGATGTGGGAGCCTCGGCGCCTTTGGTTAGCACCTTCCAGACGTCTTCATACGTCGTGTCGAAGAGCCTGTTAAGGGTTTGGTGCTGCGCCGGGTCGAACTCCCACAGATTAAAGCCCCGTTGTTGACACGGGAGGATCCGGCGGACGAGCATAACCTGGACTACATTGACAAGCTTGATCGGCTTGCTCACCAGGGACTGGATGCATGTCTGCAATCCGGTCACCTCTTTTTCGTCGCCCCACGACAGGCCCGTCTCTTTCCAGGACATAAGCCGCGTGGGGGGTCCGGATCGGAACTCGGGGGCTGCGATCCATTTCGGATCGCGGCTCGGTGATGTAAAACCACCATGATTGCCACCCCTTCAGGGTCTCCACGAAGGAGCCCTCGAGCCATAGGACGTTGGCCATCTTGCCCGCCATGGCGCCTCCGCACTCCGCCTGGCTGCCGCGCACCACCTTGGGCTTGACGTTGAAGGTCTTGAGCCAGAGGCCGAAATGGGGGCGGATGCGGAGGAAAGCCTCGCACACGACGATAAACGCCGAGATGTTGAGGACGAAGTTCGGGGCCAGATCGTGGAAATCCAGGCCATAGTAGAACATGAGCCCCCGGACAAATGGGTGGAGTGGGAAACCCAGTCCGCGGAGGAAGTGGGGAAGGAATACTACCCTCTCATGGGGCCTTGGGGTGGGGAGAAGCTGCCCTTCCTCGGGAAGCCGGTGCGCGATGTCCTTGGACAAGTATCCGGCCTTCCTTAGCTTTTTGACATGGCCCTCCGTGACGGAGGAGACCATCCACTTGCCTCCCGCTCCGGACATTGCTGGAGGAAGGTTGAGGTGAAGTGCGGGCTTGGGCGCTGGAGCTCGAGTGCGCAGGAGATGGATAGGCAAAGGAGGAAGAAGGCGTAGGTAAAAAGGTGGATCCTTATCCCCTTATATGGGCGGATGCGGTTGTGCGTCCCCACCAGCCTAGTAAAACTCGCTTGCCTCCCAAGCGCCGTGATAAATGGCGCAGTTGGGTTACCCACGTCCGTATTGATGAGAATCCCGTAAAAGGGGGAACACGATCTCTGCTTTGACAAGACATGCCAAGGAAACCGCCTCGCAAAACGTGCTGAGGTGGAAAAGTAAAAACGATTCGAGTAAAGGACTTGGCCGTAGTGTGATGTCGCACTGCGGAATACGTCAGCAGATTAGATTTGTGTTGATATTAGTCTCTCTATGGCAATATGTGGAAACTTATTTTGCAGAGCCGGACGCTATCCTTGGTGTTTAAAATCTTCTTGAAGAACTTGGAGGAGGAACCCGCCTTGCAATGCCGAAGACAATCTGCGCGCCAGACTCGTCGTCATTGAAGCCTGGTTCAGGGGCTACTGAGGGAGTCCTGGATTAGGGGGTGTTCGGGTAGCCGGACTATACCTTCAGCCGGACTCCAGGACTATGGAGATACAAGATTGAAGACTTCGTCCCGTGTCCGGATGGGACTTTCCTTGGCGTGGAAGGCAAGCTTGGCGATGCGGATATTCAAGATCTCCTACCATTGTAACCAACTCTGGGTAACCCTAACCCTATCCGGTGTCTATATAAACCGGAGGGTTCTAGTCCGTAGGACAACTTCATCATACAACAATCATACCATAGGCTAGCTTCTAGGGTTTAGCCTCCTTGATCTCGTGGTAGATCTACTCTTGTACTACCCATATCATCAATATTAATCAAGCAGGAGTAGGGTTTTACCTCCATCGAGAGGGCCCGAACCTGGGTAAAAACATCGTGTCCCTTGTCTCCTGTTACCATCCGCCTAGACGCACAGTTCGGGACCCCCTACCCGAGATCCGCCGGTTTTGACACCAACACATCTTATTTTGCTTAGTACGGCGGTAGCATTATAAGTTGATCTCTCACTAAATTTCAAGGTACAATTGTTCTCCCTGAGTATGCACCGTTGCGACAGTTCGTCGTGCCGAGACACCACGTGATGATCGGGTGTGATAAGCTCTACGTTCACATACAATGGGTGCGAGCCAGTTTTGCACACGCAGAATACTCGGGTTAAACTTGACGAGCCTAGCATATGTAGATATGGCCTCGGAACACTAAGACCGAAAGGTCGAGCGTGAATCATATAGTAGATATGATCAACATAGTGATGTTCACCATTGAAAACTACTCCATCTCACGTGATGATCAGACATGGTTTAGTTGATATGAATCACGTGATCATTTAGATGATTAGAGGGATGTCTATCTAAGTGGGAGTTCTTAAGTAATATGATTAATTGAACTTTAATTTATCATGAACTTAGTCCTGATAGTATTTGCATATCTATGTTGTAGATCAATAGCTTGCGATGTCCCCGTTTATTTTTGATATGTTCCTAGAGAAAATAAGTTGAAAGATGATAGTAGCAATGATGCGGACTGGGTCCGTGGTCTGAGGATTATCCTCATTGCTGCACAGAAGAATTATGTCCTTGATGCACCGTTAGGTGACAGATCTATTGCAAGAGCAGATGCAGACGTTATGAACATTTGGCAAAGCTCGGTATGATAACTACTTGATAGTTTAGTGCACCATGCTTTACGTCTTAGAACCGGGACTTCAAAAATGTTTTGAATGCCACGGAGCATATAAGATGTTCCAAGAGCTGAAATTTAAATTTCAGACTCATGCCCAAGTGAAAGGATCGAGAAGAGGTGTCTAGAGGGGGGGTGAATAGACTCTTAGCAAGAAAAGTTACAGTTTTTAAATTCTTTAAGTTAAAGTGGAGTTTTAGCACAAGTTCAAACATTCACAATACATATCAAGCAAGCATGATACGAGTATATGAGTAGCAGAAAGTAAATCATGCAAGTTGCAAGAATGTAAAGGGATGGTATTTGAGTGTGCAAACGCAATTGGAGACACAGAGATTTTTGGCGTGGTTCCGATAGGTGGTGCTATCGTACATCCATGTTGATGGAGACTTCAACCCACAAAGGGTAACGGTTGCTCGAGTCCACGGAGGGCTCCACCCATGAAGGGTCCACGAAGAAGCAACCTTGTCTATCCCACCATGGCCATCACCCATGAAGGACTTGCCTCACTAGGGTAGATCTTCACGAAGTAGGCGATCTCCTTGCCCGTACAAATTCCTTGGTTCAACTCCACAATCTTGACGGAGGCTCCCAAGTGACACCTAACCAATCTAGGAGACACCACTCTCCAAAAGGTAATAGATGGTGTGTTGATGATGAACTCCTTGCTCTTGTGCTTCAAATGATAGTCTCCCCAACACTCAACTCTCTATCATAGGATTGGATTAGGTAGAAAGATGATTTGAGTGGAAAGCAACTTGGGGAAGGCTAGAGATCAAGATTTATGTGGTTGTAATGGAATATCTTGACCCCAACACAAGTGTAGGTGGTTCTCTCTCAGAAAATGTATGTTGGAAGTGTAGGCATGTTCTGATGGCTCTCTTCATGAATGAAGAGTGGGTGGAGGGGTATATATAGCCTCCACAAAAAATCTAACCGTTACACACAAATCTCCAAACTCGGTGGGACCGAATTATACAACTCGGTCGGACCGATTTGGTTCATAATGTGACCGTTAGGCATTTCGGTGGGACCGACATGATCAACTCGGTGGGACCGATGTGCTAGGGTTAGGGTAAAGCCTTATCTCGGTTGGACCGATTACACAAACTCGGTGGGACCGACTTTGGTAATAAGCTAAACAGAGAGTTGGCCAAGCAAACTCGGTGGGACCGATTTCATATTTCGGTGAGACCGAAATTAATGCAATAGGCAACAAAGAGTTTGCAAGCCCATCTCGGTGAGACCGAGATCCCATCGATGAGACCGAATTGATTAGAGTTTCTGGCAGTGGTTATGTCAAGAGAACTCAGTGGCGCTGGATAGAAAGTTTCGGTGAGGCCGAGTTTGACTTTTGGTTTGGGACAAATGTGGATGTGGGAAAGTGGTTGAGGGCTTTGGAGCATATCACTAAGCACTTTGAGCAAGGAAGCCATTAAGCAACACCTCATCCCCTCTTAATAGTATTGGCTTTTGTAAGTGCATCTAGTGCCACCCCTAGTTGGTTTTAGAGTACTGACGACAAACCTGGCTGAGGGACTAATGTGTTTGTGAGAATTGCAGGATAACATAGGTAGAAGTCCCTCATTGATTCGGTTTTCCTACCAGAGATGACCCCTAAAAATGAATGAAGACATTGAAGTCAAAGGTGTTATGTGAAGACATTCACATTGAAGACTACGACAAGAGAAGACAACGTGTGAAGACTATGGAGCGCGAAGACTTAGTTGTTTCGTCATTCTTTTTCTTCTTTGTTGAGTCATAGGAACCACCGTACTGTTAAGTGGGGTCCAAGTGAACCAGTCAGAATGATTGAAGTGATGCTTAACCAAAAATCCTATGTCTTCGAGCGAACACAATGAGAGAAAATCTTATCCAGAGTTGGATAAGTCAGCTTTGCTTGTAGCCCAAGTAAAGTTGCCGTGTGTGTTTGAAATCTGACCGTTGGAACACGTGTCAGTTCCTTAGTGACCCAGGGTCATTTCGGACAAATCAGGTCGGGTTGCCTAGTGGCTGAGGAGGAGTCCGATTCTGGCGTTGCGAGTCTGGCTAAAGCATATGTTGCCAAGTCCATCTTCAACACTAAAGGCAATGACTTCATCACCGACACCGATGCAAATGACAAGGACTACTCCGCTCCCACCTACTGCTTCATGGCACGCGGTGCCAAGGTAAACACACGCACTACTCACTATCAAACATCCAGTGAAGATGGCTCTGATTGTGGTTCCAAACCCAGCTACAAAACACTTGCTAAAATTGCAACTGAACAACAGAAAGCTATGGAACATATTCAAAAACTATTAGACAAAAGCGATGACCTGTTAGACGCTGAAATGACTCGATCTCAGTCCTTAATTGAAGACATAAAAAATCTTCAAGTTAAGTATGAGGAACTTGAAAGTCATCATGAAACGCTCTCAACAACTCATGAAAAGCTTTCCTATGATTATCTTTAAAGGAAGCAAGATCTTGAGAAATTGAGAGCGGCTCATGAAGATCTTCAAAAGGAAAACAAGTCACTTCATGCCAAAAAGATCAGTCCCACTCAGGAAGGATTTGAACCACCATGTCTTACATGCATTGAGCGTGACAACGCTACTTCTGTTGCTGGATGTTCTACTGCTGCTACTATTGCAATATCTTCAACTGTTGATGTGGCAACTACCCCCTCTGCTGAGGATACCACTGCTATTGCTGATGAAAATGCAAGGTTGAAGACATTGCTTGAAACAGGGATGTACAAAAGTCTGAAAGGGCATCAGACACTATGTGATGTTCTCAAAAGGCAGATCCTGAACCAAAACCCTAGGAAAGAGGGTCTTGGGTTCGAAAGGAAAATGAATGATGATGGCTCTTACTGGAAACCTGAGCAGTACCCCAAAACCACATGGGTTGCTGCAAAGGAACCCTTAGTGGATCCATCCACCCTGTCAGGCTTCAATTGTGCTAATCCCATTGTTATTGATGAATCCTTTGATGCAAACTATAAAATGTTTAAGAATCAGAATGGTGAAGTGTTTGCCAGGTATATTGGTACTAACTGCAGGAATGGGCCACCTGTGAAGAAAGTCTGGGTGCCAAAAAGGTTGCTAGAGAATCTTCCTGTGAATGTCATCATGACACCACAAGTGAAGAAAACAAAACCCAGACCACAGGCTTCATATGGTCCAAAGGCTTCATACAGACAAAGGATTCACCTCAGTCGCACTAATGCAAATGTTTTGCAGGGAAGCCATACTCAGGCCTATGAATATGAGCGTGTTTCATCAAACCGCCATGTTCATAAGACCAAGAACTACTCTGCTTATTCTTATGAGTACTATTGTCCACCTGCAAGACTTTTTGCTAGGTCTTCAAAGCCAAAGTTCTCAGATGCTGCACTTAGACTCATTGCTTCGAAGCCACCCCTGAAGATGTGGGTGGCTAATAAAGCTTAACTCTCTTTTGCAGGGAAAGGTCTCCAGCTGAAAGTGCTAGTGATCGACTAGAGGGGGGGGTGAATAGGTGATTTTTATGAAAGTCTTCAAAACATGGAAGTTTCGAAGACAAACGATAGAAATAAACCTATTACCATGCAGCGGAAGGTAGACTACACTAGGCAAACCATAGTCAAGTATTCAATGAAGTGAAAGCATAATGACTAATAGCAGCTAGGCAGTAAGGATCAGGTAGGAAGATATGGTGAAGCCAATCAGAACAAGCAGTCACTCAGTGAAGACAAAAGATAATGCAAGCATATAATGACTTCACAAGGACCAACAGTAAGTAAAGGGAAGGGAAGGATGAAACCAGTGACTCGTTGAAGACAATGATTTGTTGCACCAGTTCCAGTTGCTGTGACAACTATACGTATGGTTAGGGAGGCTGAGATTCAACTCAGAAGACCTCGTCTTCACCTTATTCCCCTTGAGCTAAGGACACCCAGTCCTCGCCCAATCACTCTGGTAAGTCTTCAAGGTAGACTTCCAAACCTTCACAGAATTCGTTCACCGGCGATCCACAATGACTCTTGGATGCTCAGAACGTGACGCCTAACCGGCTGGAGGATTCACAGTCCTCAAGTGTAATAAGTCTTCAGATCACACAGACAGGTAGACTTAAGTGATGCCTAACACTCTTTGGCTCTGGGTGTTTAGGGCTTTATCCTCGCAAGGAATTCTCTCTCAAAGGCTTCGAGGTGGGTTGCTCTCAAACGACAAAAGCCGTACTCTAACTCTGAGCAGCCAACCGTTTATGGTTGTAGGGGGTGGGCTATTTATAGCCACTAGGCAACCCGACCTGATTTGTCCAAAATGACCCTGGGTCACTAAGGAACTGACACGTGTTCCAACGGTAAGATTTCAAACACACACGGCAACTTTACTTGGACTACAAGCAAAGCTGACTTATCCAACTCTGGACAAGATTTGCTTCTCATAGTCTTCACTCGAAAACCATAGGATTTTGGTTAAGCATCACTTCGGTCATTCTGACTGGTTCTCTTGGACCTCACTTAACAGTACGGTGGTTCCTATGACTCAAGAAAGAAAAACACAGAACGACAAACTGGCTAAGTCTTCGCGCTCCATAGTCTTCATGCGATGTCTTCTCTTATCATAGTCTTCAATGTGTATGTCTTCACATACCACCTCGACTTCAATGTCTTCATACATTTTTAGGGGTCATCTCTGGTAGGAAAACCGAATCAATGAGGGACTTCTACCTGTGTTATCCTGCAATTCTCACAAACACATTAGTCCCTCAACTAGGTTTGTCGTCAATACTCCAAAACAAACTAGGGGTGGCACTAGATGCACTTACAATCTCCCCCTTTTTGGTGATTGATGACAAACTAGTTGAAGTTTTCAATGGGGAATAAAATATGTGAAATTGTAAAGGATAGGTTATTGTCTTCATAAGTGGTAAGGCTCCCCCTGAAGATGTGCATATAAGTAATTTGCTTTTGGTATGCAAATGCACATGGCAGGTTACTTGTGGAGATCCTCTTCAACTTATGATGACAATTCATCATGCATGAAAAGTATGTGAAGATAATGACACGCATAATGAAAAATGGACGTCTGCAAAATGATCTAAGTGCAGAATTTATCATCGCACATGCAGGAATTTATCATCGCATCACAGAATAGCAAATAAGTAGCAGACGACCATCGAGTTTGAGTGTTACAACTCAAAGAACCAAATGTATCAAAACATGAGAGTTGTAAACACTTAGGCAAAAGTAGCAAAAAGTAAAGCAACCCACCCATATGGACCCGCTTGAAGACTATCAACTCATATGCTTCTCCCCCTTTTGTCAGTGAGGACCAAAAAGGTTTGAAGACATAGAGCGCCTACTCGTTCCCATAAGTGCATGCGAAGGCAGCAGGGTCATCGGTGAGATCCGGTGGCTGCAGAGAAACTTGGTGCAGTGTTGTCACGCGCTGAAGTTGGAGGAGGTGAAGTTAGCATCAGTCTTGGTCATCGATGACTCTGGCATTTACGGTCGCAGCTGAGGAAGAGTAATCAGAGTCTTCAAGTGAGGGAGTCATGCAAGAGCAATTTCTGGGAGTGTTGAGTCAAACTTGAAGCATTCGGTGAAGCCATCCATCGTTGCAAGATCAGCTTCAGCACTCAGTAGGGCAAACTCTTCCACGACCTCGAATAGTTTCATGGTGACAAAGGCATTCTTGGTGGCAAGATGCGAATGCGGTTGACATCCACCAAGAGGCTTTGCATCTGACGCTTAAGCCAGTCGTGATGTTTGTCCTGTTTCTGATGCAGCGCGATGAGAAGCTCTCAGTCATTGAGGACACGAGATCGTCTTTGAGGCCTTTGCAATGGTGCTACCAGTGGCATCAGTTTGGCACGAGGGCACGTGTGTTTCCAGCAAGGGATAAACACGAGACACTGCTGGAATTCCTTCAATGGGCTGGGTGAAGCTTTGGTGATCAGCATTGTTGAAGATAAATGGGATCCTTAGCAGGCTCTGGGTAATGGCTTCAACTAACAGATCAACCTCGGGCAGAAATATAATGATTGCATGCAGATGGCTGATAGTGAAGGCTGAGTGACGCTTGATCGACGCATGAACCATGGAGCATAGAATTTCAACCCAAAGATGTCGGAGAGCCAGACGCAGCCAACTGCCTGATGAAGAAGTCTTGAGCATTGAAGCTGATGCCATTGAAGATATAGAAAACCAGAGTCTTCATTGCTCCTTCAAGCTTCGCTGCAGATGAGTGTCCTTTGACAGGCCATAGAGTCTTCCTGATGATGTGGTAAATGGTGCGAGGCAGGTACTCTAGGTCTTCAACAAAGAACTCAGATGGGTATTCAGCGTCGTGAGGCAGAGGCTTCATCATGCTCAACATTTGACTCATGTTGGGTTCTGGCTTCTGAAAGATGCTTTCCAAGGCATTTTGATGTTGTTGACAACCTGGTTCATAGTATTCACCAGGAGTGTGCACGCCTGTGAGCTCAATGATATCAAGAGCTTTAGCTTCATGATGGACATTGCCTGTCATCCACTCAAGGACCCAAGTCTTCGGATCCCTGTTGTAGCCTCGAATATGAAGAGTGGCATAGAATTGAAGCAACAATTCTTCATTCTAGTGCTCCTTGTCAGTGATGAACTGCAACAGACCAGCATCTCTGAAACAGTCCAATGCTTCTTCTAGGCAGGGCAGACCAGCTATAGCTTCAGAGTTGAGGCGCATATGTGGAAATATGCGCCCTTGATTGTATAGGACACATGAATAGTAGCCGCGCTGCTGATAGCTCCAGAACCGATCTGAGGAAATGCACGGTCTGGTATAAGGGTTCTTGGAGCTGTTGAAGAAGGTATTATGTGCCACGAAGCCATTCGCATTGAAGACCCCAGGTGAAGTGGCAGTGCCTGGGAAACGTGGAAGTCTTGGCTTGGGCTTTTGGACTTGAGACCTGTGCTCGACGTGGTACTCAAATTGTGGACCAGCAGCAGGCGGAGGAGTCAAAATGGGCCATCGAACCATAACTGGCTGACCACGATCAAATGCCAGCTCCATTGTGTGAGGTCTTGGAGGGGGAACAGGGGCATTGGCATTGTCTTCATGGGCTTCAGGGGCCACATTGATTTTAGGTGCAGGCTCCACATTTGCTTCAGCCATGACTACGTCATTGGCTTCATTTGTGTTGGTGGTGGTAGCCTCAAGATTCTCAACCTCCACTTGATGAGCTGGAGGGTCGGGCACAGACACGTTCACTTCAGGAACAACTTCTTCTTCATCGACTGATGCAGCCGGAACATCTTCAGCCATTTTGGCTTCGGATTCAGAGACAGTCACAGTAGGGGTGGCATCTGGAAACACTTGACGTGCAACAAATTGGGGCACTTCTCCTTCTGGAATGCTCGAAAGGGGGACTTGAGGCCTTGGTACTTTGCAAAGCCTGCGTAACGCTGGCGACGCCTTTGGAGATGGAGTTGGCTGGGCCTCAAAGTCATCTTCTTCTTCTTGCACGGGTGGTGTGACTTGTTGTTGTTGGGGAGTACTCGGGGTGTCTTGTTGTTGTGGGTGATCAGCCCATGATGCATCCTGAGCAATTGGCGTTAGAGGATGACCAATGCTGATGAGTTCGCTGTTCGTGAGAATAGGCGATGATACCAGGTTGTGCTCGATCTGAGGAAGAACTACATCATCTTCAACATTGTCATGGTGACCAATGTCTTCAGCAGCGGTGGGATCAACTGCTGGAATGTCTTCAGCTTCATGAGCCTCTGTGGAAGCAGGCTCATGAACAATCAGTTGGCGCTCTTGGTGTTCAGATGCAGGGCGAACCATTGAGATAGGTTCAACAACTAAGGGCTCTGTGGGAGCAGCCCGATCCTTCTTGGTTTTGCGCTTCTTCTTGGAGGGAGAAACATCAGATGCTTCAGGATTTTTCCTCTTTCTGGCTTCAGCCTCAGCAGTCCTCGTCTTCTTCAGTTCTGAAGCGGTTGACCTGACCTTTGGCTTCGAGCCAGTCATGCTACTTGGGAATACTATGTGAGGTTCTTCCTGCCTTGAAGGTGCAGATTGGTCAGTTGAGGGCTTCTTCTTCTTTCCAGCCATTCTGGGGTCGATGCCAGGATGACCAAGAGCCTTGCGCTTCTCAGCCTCATTGTAGGCTTGCACACACTTGTCAGCCAGGCTCTTCATGCGCTCACGAGAACCTTTAGCTTCTTCACGCTTCTTGAGAAAGGCTTCCTTGAGCTCGTGCAGCATAATCTTGAAGTTTTTCACATCTTGCACGCTGAGCTTGGCCATGTGCTTCCTGAACTGAGCTTTCTCATAGTTGATCTTTTGCTTCAGTTCAACAATGCGCTGAGCTAGAGTTAGCTCAGAAGCAATGGCGCCAGTGAAGGTGACACTGAGGCCAATTGGAAGTTGCAGATCTTCAAAGCTGAGGTTGGGCGTGTCAAACCACTCATCAATGAAGTTATGGATGATTGCCACATCAAAGAGAGGCAAATCATTGAAGATCTCTGCTTCTTCCTTGCTCTTGATCAGTTGCTCAAGAGCGTCATCTGCAAGATCTTCATCGCTGGACAGATCAATGGCGTCGTTGCGTAGAATAGCAGCAACAGTCAGTTCTTGGCCGGTGTGTTGCAAGGGCATCTTTACTCTCGAGGGCTTGGAGATGCGTGATAGATCTTCAGATTGCACACTGTCTTCAGAAGGTGCAGTAGCCAGTGGCTTCGCCCGTAAGATTTTTGGTGCTGAGGCAGGCTTTGAAGCTTTAGGCTTCTTCAGTTTCTTTGGCTTCGGCGGTGCAGGCGCTTCATCAGATTCAGCATCATCTGCAGGCTCATCCACGGCTGTCCCTTGAACCATGATATAGTGATGAGACCTTCCAGGTTGTAGAAGGGCCCAACAAGATTGGGTTCAGCTTCGCGGGTGCCATTGGCACGGGGAGCAGAAGGACTAGGGTTGAAGTCTAGTCCCAGTGACTTCTTGTTCTTCTTAGCCGAATTCTTGGCAAAATGGAAGTTGCGCTTGAACAGATTGTCATCACGACACCATAGCAATGACGATGGGTCTGCATCCGCAGGCTGTGGTCCACAGACCATGCAGGGATAGAATCCTTGTTCAATGGCTTCATCTCTGGACCTGGGTTGAAGATTTCTGTATAGGATGTCTCCCCATGGTCGCTTGATGGCATTCTTCTCAGCATATTCCTGGGTCACAAACCTGTACTTGAACCACTGTTCTGCCCAATATCTTCGAATCCATTGGATTCGGGTCTTGCGCTGATTGTAATCATCTTCTGGATCTGTCTTGTAAAGCTCTGAGAGGTCATCAGGCAAATCTCTTGACGTTCCCCCACGACGCTGTCTGCCACCCTTCCTTACTGATTTCTCTGCAGCCATGAACTTCAAACTGAATGGCTTTAACACATTCAAAGGCTTCAAAGGCTTTCGCTTGCTGGACAAACAGGAACTGGCTTCAGGAGAGTTAATGTGATGCTGTAAGAATTCTGCAAACGAATGGAGACTATGAGAACCAAGGGATTCTCCCACGGACATGTACCTGTGATAGCATTAAGGTGCGAGGGAAGGGGAAGAGGTCATATGCATTCTCAGAAGATTTTGAAGATAAATCAGGTTAGAAGACATTGACCTCATAGTGCGAAGACATTCACTCATAGATAGAGAGTTGGTTCCAGATTTGTACGAATCCACAAATAAGTACAAGTGAGGAATCTAACTACTTTGTGAAGCATAAGTGAACATACTAGGCATATTATGAGATGCAGTATGAAATAGATCCAACTTGTGTGAACAGAAACTGCTTGTGGTAGAAAGTGATGAATCTATATGGTCAAAGGGACCGTAAAAAGGATGTTTTATTTACCACATGAAGAACTGCTAGACGGAGTGGGAGAGGAGGCCGAGCAGTTCGATCGTCCGTGCCCTAACTTGGCGACGGAGGACACCTACGGCGACGGCGGAGAAGACGATGTCCGCGTCCGGAGTGGAGACGGCGTCGGAGAGGTCACGACAGCTAAGCGCTTCGTCGCCGGCGTCGTCGAGGGCTAGCGGTGGCGCTAGGGTTTGTGCGAGAGTGGAAGAAAGGATAATGACTGTGGTGAGGCGTGTATTTATAGGGACAGGGATGGCACAGTGTTATTACACAGGTGCCCCTGGCGATTCACATCTGAAGGACACGTGGCCATCATGCAACATATTGGAGGTTGTTCCATGTTCCCACGCACGCCTGGATTGTCGGGTGGTCGTTCCCACTTCTCCGGGTTTCAGGTGAAAGGATTTAGCATTGAAAACAGACTTAATGTTTGTCTCCTCTGTTGACAAGGACGCAGAGAAGATATTCGACAGTTTCAATAGAATGCATATGATTTGGAGAGATAGAGTTTGAGATAGAAAGCATAGAGAGGTTAGGGTCCGATCACATTCACTTAGTTCAAAAGATTCAACAAGAAGACATAGCTATAAGTGAATGCTGTAGAGGACAGAACACTAGGGTATATATATATATGAATATATATATATATATATATATGAGCAAGACAATCAAATCAACATAGTGAAGATAATCATGAAGACAAGTTGAGATTGAAGCCAAACCAAATGTGAAGACATACCAAACGTAACGCCATGAGTGAAACACTTTAAACAGAAAAATTTGGTGGTGGCGTTACCCACCGTATAGGAAGTATTAGACCCAGACACGGCGCACAATTATCGTGGCGCTCCGAAGTCAAATTCCACATTAATGTATTCACACTTAGAATGTAAGTCTTCATTGATTGAAGATATACTTTACTTCGTGTGTTGCACATCTAAGTCATCAATATGCATAAGTGTTAGGATGTGTGCCTGATCACAGGACATTTGAGGATTCCAAGATATTTAGCTCACACCGTAACTTGCAAAACCTCTTCTCATCCAAGGGCTTGGTGAAGATATCTGCCAATTGCTCTTCAGTGTTGACGTGTATGATATCAATATCTTCCTTCACAACATGATCTCTGAGAAAGTGATGACGAATTTCAATGTGCTTTGTCTTCGAGTGCTGAACTGGGTTGTTGGCAATCTTGATGGCGCTTTCGTTGTCGCAGTAGAGTGGCACTTGCTTCAGATGAATGCCATAGTCTTTGAGTGTTTGCTTCATCCATAGAAGCTGAGCGCAGCAAGATCCAGCAGCAATGTATTCAGATTCAACAGTGGAGAGAGATACACAGTTCTGCTTCTTTGAAGACCAACATACAAGTGATCGTCCCAGAAAATGACATGTGCCTGATGTAGACTTGCGATCCACCTTGTCACCAGCATAATCAGCATCCGAGAATCCAACCAGATCAAATTCTGAGCCCTTTGGATACCATAATCCTAATGTTGGGGTGTGAGCCAAATATCTGAGAATTCGCTTCACAGCTAAGTGATGCGATTCCTTTGGTGCCGCTTGGAACCGGGCACACATGCAAACACTAAGCATGATATCTGTCCTAGATGCACATAGATAAAGTAAAGAACCAATCATGGAGCGGTATACCTTTTGATCGAACTCTTTACCATTGTCGTCGGGACCCAAATGATGTTTGGCTGGCATTGGCGTCGTGAAGCCTTTGCAGTCTTGCATCCCAAATTTCTTTAGGCAATCTTTGAGGTACTTCTCTTGAGATATGAAGATGCCGTTGCATTGCTGACGTATTTGAAGACCAAGGAAAAACTTCAGCTCACCCATCATGGACATCTGATATTGCTCTTGCATCATATATCCAAACTCTTCACTGTATTTCTGATTGGTGCAGCGAAGATAATGTCATCCACATATATTTGGCACACAAACAGTTCACCATCATATGTCTTTGTGAAGAGAGTGGGGTCCAGGGAACCAGGTTTGAAGCCTTTGCTCTTCAGGAAGTCTTTCAGTGTGTCATACCAAGCCCGAGGGGCTTGTTTGAGGCCATACAGTGCCTTGTTGAGCTTGTACACCATGTCAGGATGTTTTGGATCTTTAAAGCTAGGCGGTTGTGCAACATACACTTCTTCTTCAATCTTGCCATTGAGAAAAGCGCTCTTCACATCCATTTGATACAGAAGAATGTTATGATGATTTGCATAGGCCAGCAGTATGCGTATGGCTTCAAGTCTAGCCATAGGAGCAAATGTTTCATCGAAGTCAGTCCCTTCAACTTGAGTGTACCCTTGAGCAACGAGACGAGCTTTGTTTGTGACAACTTGACAATGCTCATCTTGCTTGTTGCGATATATCCATTTGGTGCCCATTATATTGTGCTTGCGAGGATCAGGACGCTTAACCAGTTCCCATACATTATTCAGCTCAAACTGTTGAAGCTCTTCTTGCATAGCTTGAATCCATTCAGGTTCCATGAAGGCTTCTTCAACTTTCTTGGGTTCAGATATTGAGACGAATGCGAAGTGCCCACAGAAATTTTCTAGCTGTGTTGCCCTTGAACGAGTGAGTGGACGTGGTGCATTGATGCTATCAATTATTTTCTCAATCTGTACTTCATTTGCAACACGAGGATGTACAGGACGAAGATTTTGCTCTTGCTAATCATTGTCATCGTTAGAAGGATTGTCTTCAGGCTGAGCATTGTCTTCAGGTTGATCAGGTGCAGATATGATAAGTTCCTCTTCAGGCTGAGCTTCAGACAGTATGATTTCTCCAGTTCCCATAAGTTTGATTGATTCACTGGATGGAACTTCATCTAGCACGTTTGGTAGGTGCTCTCTTTGTGAGCCGTTAGTCTCATCGAACCGCACATCATCCACTGTTTCAACCACTTTATAGTGAAAAAGGTTGAAGACTCTGTAGGAGTGCGAATCCTTTCCATATCCAAGCATAAAACCCTCATGTTCCTTTGGTGCAAATTTTGAAGTGTGATGTGGATCCTTGATCCAGCACCTGGCACCAAATACTCTGAAGTAACTGACATTTGGCTTCTTGCCAGTAAGGAGCTCATAGGATGTCTTGTTCAGAAGCTTGTGAAGATAAACACGGTTGATGATATGGCATGCAGTATCAATGGCTTCAGGCCAGAATTTTCTTGGAGTCTTGTATTCATCAAGCATCGTCCGGGCCATCTCAATAAGTGTTCTGTTCTTGCGTTCCATGACGCCATTCTGCTGCGGTGTGTACAGAGCTGAGAATTCATGTGTGATGCCCAAAGTATCAAGATATGTATCTAGGTCAGTGTTCTTGAATTCAATGCCATTATCACTTCTGATGTGCTTTATCTTGACGCCATAGTTGTTCATTGCTCAATTAGCGAAGCGTCTGAAGACATCCTGCACTTCAGTCTTGTAGAGGATTATATGCACCCAAGTATATCTTGAATAATCATCAACAATGACAAAGCCATAGAGACAAGCAGTAGTAGTAAGAGTTGAGTAATGAGTGGGACCGAAAAGATCCATGTGGAGCAGTTCGAAGGGTTGAGTCGTTGTCATGATTGTCTTCGAGGGATGCTTGGCCCTCGTCATCTTTCCTGCTTCACAGGCACCGCATAAGTGATCCTTCTTGAACTTGACGCCCTCGATGCCTATGACATGCTTCTTCCTTGCAAGGGTGTGGAGGATCCTCATGCCAGCATGCCCTAGCCTCCGATGCCAGAGCCAGCATTCAGAAGCTTTTGCTATAAGACATACGGCAAGTTGTGGTCCTGCTGAGAAATCTACCACGTACAAATCATCTCTCCGATACCCTTCAAACACTAGAGACTTGTCAGATTCCATTAGAACAAGGCAACGATATTTTCCAAACATCACAATCATGTTTAAACCGCAAAGCATTGAGACAGTAAGTTGAAACCAAGGGATTCAACAAGCATGACTTTATCCATGTGTTGATCCTTTGAGATTGCAACTCTACCTAGACCCAATACCTTGCTTTTACCAGTGTCAGCAAATGTGATGTGACTTTTGTCAGATGGACGTAAGGTTGAGTCCATGAGAAGGCTTCGCTTACCAGTCATGTGATTAGTACACCCACTATCAATAATCCATTCTGAAGCAGCTGGTGTCGTACCCTACAGTGCTATTAGGGGGATAGGCTTCACGAAGAGAATTGTGAAGCATAAACATTTGACAAGCAAGTGGATTATGAAAGCTTAGATCGAGGTTAGGACTGATAGGGCAAGTGGCAAGCGACTCAGGAACAAAATACATAATAAGACCATTTGGGCATTTGATCTTGCGCCCTACAAGATGTTTAAGGTCCCCAGCAATGGCTTCGGATGATTTTGGTTTTCGGCTGGAGACCTTTCCCTGCAAAAGAGAGTTAAGATTTCTTAGCCACCCACATCTTCAAGGGTGGCTTCGAAGCAATGAGTCTAAGTGCAGCATCTGAGAACTTTGGCTTTGGAGCCCTAGCAAAAAGTCTTGCAGGTGGACAATAGTACTCATAAGGACAAGCAGAATAGTTTTTGGTCTTATGAACATGGCGGTTTGATGAAACGCGTTCATATTCATAGGCCTGAGTAAGGTTTCCCTGCAAAACATTTGCGTTAGTGCGACTCAGGTGAGTCCTCTGTCTGTATGAAGCCTTTGGACCGTATGAAGCCTGTGGTCTGGGGTTTGTCTTCTTCATGTGTGGTGTCATGATGACATTCATAGGAAGATTCTCCAAACATCTTTTCGGCACCCAGACTTTCTTCATAGGCGGCCCATTCCTGTAGTTAGTACCAATATATCTGGCAAACACTTCACCATTCTGATTCTTAAACAGTTTATAGTTTGCATCAAAGGATTCATCAATAACAATGGGATTAGCACAAGTGAAGCCAGATAGGCTGGATGGATCCGCTGAAGGTTCCTTTGCAGCAACCCATGTTGTTTTGGGGTACTGCTCAGGTTTCCAGTAAGAGCCATCAGCATTCATTTTCCTTTCGAACACAACACCCTCTTTCCTAGGGTTTCGGTTCAGGATCTGCCTTTTGAGGACATCACATAGTGTCTGATGCCCTTTGAGACTTTTGTACATCCCTCTTTCAAGCAATGTCTTCAACCTAGCATTCTCATCAGCAATAACAGTGGTATCCTCAGCAGAGGGGTTAGTTACCACATCAACAGTCGAAGATATTGCAATAGTAGCAGTAGTAGAACACCCAGCAACAGAAGTAGCGTTGTTACGCTCGATGCATTTAAGACATGGTGGTTCAAATCCTTCCTGAGCTAAACTGATCTGTTCGGCGCGAAGTGACTCGTTTTCCTTTTGAAGATCTTCATGAGCCGCTCTCAATTTCTCAAGATCTTGCTTCCTTTGAAGATAATTATAGGAAAGCTTTTCATGAGTTGTTGAGAGCGTTTCATGACGACTTTCAAGTTCCTCATACTTAACATGAAGATTTTTTATGTCTTCAATTAAGGACTGAGATCGAGTCATTTCAGCGTCTAACAGATCATCGCTTTTGTCTAACAGTTTTTGAATATGTTCCATAGCTCTTTGTTGTTCAGTTGCAATTTTAGCAAGTGTTTTGTAGCTGGGTTTGGAACCACAATCAGAGTCATCTTCACTAGATGTTTGATAGTGAGTAGTGCGTGTGTTTACCTTGGCACCGCGTGCCATGAAGCAGTAGGTAGGAGCGGAGTAGTCCTTGTCATTTGCATCGGTGTCGGTGATGAAGTCATTGTCTTCAGTGTTGAAGGTGGACTTGGCAACGTATGCTGTAGCCAGACTCGCAACGCCAGAATCGGACTCCTCCTCAGACTCCACCTCCGCCTCCTCAGAAGCAGAATCCTCCTCTGAATCCATTTCCTTGCCAACAAACGCACGTGCCTTGCCAGATGAGCTCTTCTTGTGTGATGAAGACTTTGAGGAAGACTTGGAAGAAGACTTTGAGTATTTCTTCTTCTTCTTCTTGTCGTCAGACTCATACTCCTTCCTCTTCTTCTTGTTGTTCTCATTGTCCCACTGCGGACACTTAGAGATGTAGTGGCCAGGTTTCTTGCACTTGTGACATGTTCTCTTCTTGTAGTCATGAGCAGAAGCTTCATCATTCCTTGAGCTTGATCGTGAAGACTTTCTGAAGCCTTTCTTCTTGGTGAATTTTTGGAACTTCTTCACAAGCATAGCAAGCTCCTTTCCAATGTCTTCAGGATCATCAGAACTGCTGTCAGATTCTTCTTCAGATGAGGAGACAGCTTTTGCCTTCAAGGCACGAGTTCGCCCATAGTTGGGACCGTAGATGTCTCTTTTCTCAAAAAGCTGAAACTCGTGTGTGTTGAGCCTCTCAAGTATGTCAGACGGATCGAGTGTCTTGAAGTCAGGACGTTCTTGAATCATCAGGGCCAGGGTGTCAAACAAGCTGTCAAGTGATCTCAGGAGTGTCTTGACGACTTCATGCTTGGTGATCTTAGTGGCGCCGAGAGCTTGAAGCTCATTTGTGATGTTAGTGAGTCGATCAAACGTGAGCTGGACATTCTCATTGTCATTTCTCT